>NC_041388.1:264361203-264473668 GCF_002162155.2 Triticum dicoccoides
GATGGGTGCCCATGGAGGGGTGGTTGAACAGGACCCCGTGGTGTGGAGGGCTAGATGAACAGTAGACGGTGGAGGGGTGGTTGAACAGTAGCCGGTGGAGTAGCGCGCGGTGGAGGCTGGATGAACAGGAGCCCGTGGAGGCTGGAGGAGGTCGACGGTGGAGATGAACAGTATCCCGTGGAGTCCCGTTTTGCGGTAGGCCACACCCCTCCCGATGAACAGGACCCATGTTTCAATCGTAGGAGGTCCGTTTCGTCCGTTTTGCGGTATGCCACACCCCTCCCGATCAACAGGACCCCCGTTTCGACCGTAGGAGGTCCGTTTCCTCCGTTTTGCGGTACGCCACACCCCTCCCGATCAAAAGGACCCCCGTTTCGACCGTAGGAGGTCCGTTTCCTCCGTTTTGCGGTATGCCAGACCCCTCCCGATGAACAGGATCCCGTTTTGAACGTGGCCGGTCGAACACAAGGCCGTTTCCTCCGTTGTGCGGTACGCCAGGCCTCGTTTCCATCGACTGTTCCGTCCAAGCCCTCCCAATGAACACGACCACACATTCTGTTCTGACGCAGCCGGTTGGCTCCCACGCGTTCCGTTGCCTCCCGATGAACACGATGCATTCCGTTGCCTCCCCATGAACACGAGCATTCCGTTGCCTCCCCATGAACACGATGACGACGTTGTTTCTCCGTTCTGACCCAGCCATGTACACGAGCCCTGGCCATACGTATGAGTGAGTAGGCGTTCAACACCCCGCCCGTATGTACACATACGTGGTCGTATTTTCTTTCTTGCACCCTGGCCGCTGTACGTACGTGTACATGCTACGTGCGCGCCTCTACTACGACACGTACGCGGCTCTACTACAACACGTGCGCGCCTCTACATCCACCGGTATATATGTACGTACACGTTCGTGACCCGAATGACAACTCTACGTATGCTTCGACCAGGTGGGTCCCGACTGTCAGGCACTTCCTTGTGTGCGAAGATGTAGTTGGTGGGTCCCAGCAGTCAGGGGGGCGAATCGTTTTTTTTGCCCGGACGCACTTCCTTGCGTGTGAAGATGTAGCTGGTGGGTCCCAGCAGTCAGGGGGGCGAATGGTTTTTTTGCCCGGACGCACTTCCTTGCGTGCGAAGATGTAGCTGGTGGGTCCCAGCAGTCAGGGGCAAAAAAAATTCGTGAAATATAGTGGCCCGTCCGGTGGGTCCCAGCTGTCAGGTGGAGGAATCATTATTTTCCGCGTAATAAGGAGACACTTCCTTGCTGTGGCCGTGGACCTAGTTGTCAGCCTCTCCACGTACAGTCCACGTCCGATGGAAGTCATTCCTTGACCACGTTGACCACGTCGCGCCGAGAGCACCAGGGCGGTGGACGATGGCGAGGCCTAGGAAGGGGACGACGCGGAGCCGGGGAAGACGCCGCAGCGGAAGCCCACACGAAGAGGAGTACGAGGGTTCACTGGTTCGGCTGCGGTGTGAGGCCGCCGTCGCTGCAGGGCCTGGCCAGCGGTGGGAATAGTAGGAGGCGGTGAGGCCTCCGCGGCAGGACAGCCGGCCACGGGAGGCAAGAGCATGCGGCACGACCGGCGCTGCTTTGGGCGGCTGGAGCAAGAAGACCAGAAGTTGAAGAAGCACTATGGATGTTGGATGGACATTGTACGGTCACTGGAGCTAGAATCGTTCATATCGACTAAAGTTGACAAAGGCCCCCGTCCCAGTCAACTTAGTAGGCCCACAAGTCAGCCTCCCACCATGGTGGGTCCCAGCTAGCAGGGGGAGTATTCATTTTTTTGTGCGTAATAAGGAGGCACTTCCGGTGGGTCCGAGCTGACAGCGAGGGGAACGTTTTTTTCGTGAAATATGATGGCCCGTCCGGTGGGTCCCAGTAGTCAGGGGGGAAACGTTTTTTCGTGAAATAAGGTGGCCCATCCGGTGGGTCCCTGCTGTCAGGTGAAGGAATAATTATTTTGCGCGTAATAAGGAGGCACTTCCTTGCAGCCGCCTGGACCCAGCTGTCAGCCTCTCCACGTACAGTACTCTTTCGATGGAAGTCGGTTGTTGACCATGTTGACCATGCCGCGTCGAGAGCACCAAGGCGATGGTCTGGACGACGGTGAGGCCTAGGAAGGGGACGACGCGGAGCAGGGGAAGACATAGAAGTGGAAGCCCGCGCGGAGAGGAGTGCGAGGGTTCACTGGTTCGGCTGCGGTGTGAGGCTGTCGTCGCCGTAGAATAACAGGGGGTATGGGTGAGTAGAGGGATGGCCTGGACAGCGGTGGGAGTAGTACGGGGCAGTGAGGCCTCCACGGCATCACAGCCGGCCACGGGAGGCAGGAGCACGCGACACAACCGGCGCTGCTTTGGGCGGCTGGAGCAAGAAGACCAGAGGTTGAAGAAGCACTACGGCCGTTGGATGGACATCGTATGATCACTGCAGCTAGAATCATTTATATTGACTAAGTTGACAAAGCCCTTGGTACACGTCAACTTAGTAGGCCCACAGCTCAGAGTTGGAAGAGAACATATAGCCCATTTGTGATTTGTAAGAATGTACAACCCATTTTTTAATTCTAATGGAATTTACTACAGCCCATTTACACTTTGTTAAAAGTACAGCCCAACTTCTAGCTAGGACGACGATTAATAATTTCAAACAACCGCTCAAAACAGAATTCAAAAAAATTTCCCACATTTTGATGGGAACCGAAATATTTTTATCCAAAATTTCTAGTCAGGTTAAATATAATTTCAAAATAAAGTTGCATTACGTCAAAATCCAACGAAATATTGCGCGCGCAACAAGTAATGAAATTAAAATTTTCAAATTCCAAAAATAATATATTTTTCAAACTAATTACGTGTTTGGTGCATAGTAAATGTCCAGTTATTATAATTACATCTCATTTATTATTTCTTAAAGTCCAATTTCTTGTTAAGCCTAATGCATACCTCCTAGGAAAGTTTGCAGCCCAGCGGGGCGGAGAATAACAAGTTGACCCGGATATTGTGTACAACTGTCGGCCCAGTTGCATTGCTGATGTTGAAAAAAAGGCCTGTGTAGTACAGTACAACCTAACATGGTTACTCAGCCCACATTCAGCGACGCCGGAAAGGCCCAAACAAGGCTTCTGTACAACTTTTTGAAGTCACTGAGCTCAATTAATAACTTAAGAAAAAAGTTAGATTACAGTGAACCTAATTAAAATATGTCATGAGCAAATAAATAATTCAACGGGTCCCACTTGTGCGTGTGCGCGTGTGTGTGCGTGTATGTGTGTGTGAGAGAGACAGAGATAGAGAGATAGACCCATCGGTCGATGCTCATAAATACATCTTTCAGCCATATGCATTGCTGATGCTCAGTAAAAACTTATATAGTTGACACAATCATATAGAACATCATAGCACAATGAACTTGCATACAAAAATTTCAGGCAGGCGGCACAATCAGGATGGAAGCAATGGATCGCTACGGGAAGGGCTATGTGGAAACCAACGAAGTCGTACATAACGGTTCATCGTATTTATCAATGATGGGGAAATATCTTGAATGTTGTGCAAAGAAAATAGACAGACAACACAATAAGTTCTGCTAGCACATTAAGTTGACATACAACCCTTTCTAAAAAAAAGTTCAAGTACAAGGTCACAATCAAATGTAATGGCATATCAGTGATTCACACCCATAGCTCGGATTTAACTAGTATCTGACAAGATTCAGTTGTTACCTCAAATTAGAGCACATCCAGGCATCCGACCCTGCCTCTTCTCCCAAAGAAGCAGTGGCCTCCGCCGCGCGATGGAATAGGCCCTGTGTCATCCATCGTTTCGAGCAACACAGGGAAAGTCTGACGTTGACTCCTGTAATGGAGGTCGTCGATGGACCCTGGCACCAACGGCGGCGGCAGGACTTCGATTGATGGATTGACCACTTCTTCGACATGCACGAACACTTGATACAGGTACATCCCTAATGTGGTCCATGGCGGCCTTGGTGGTGATGAATAGTACAACCCCGGTTCCTGCACCGGTATCTCAACACCAATCACCTTCGGTATGGTGGACGACTTCTTCATCCATGCCATAACCGTCAGAGCCCAGCTGTCTGGAGGAACAAACATACTTACGAGCTCATCTCCAAGGTCGTTGATAAGCTCATTCATGGACTCGCTATTCCAAGCACGTTGAGGCATGTCGTGGAAGGTAAGCTTTGTTAAAAGCTCAAGCTCAGAGGGCACCAAGCCCCATCCTGGGTGCCACCGATCAAAGCTCACCAGCGCGCCATCGTAGAACAAACACCGGGAAGATTCGAACACACGACTGCAGTCGAAAGTTGTCCGGAACCTGACGAAGAAATCAGCCGGTGGCGGACAGACTTCGACGAGCAAGTCAATTATTTGGATGCCGTGCGCAATTCCAAGAGCTTTGACAAGGTCGTCCGGCAAGACGGAGGCTGGTCGCCGTTGATGGTTACCATCAGCACTTTGCCGGCAAACTAGTCGTCATGCGCCGCCATGCCACTGTTGTGCGACAGCATGCAGCGACCGAAGGCAGGACGGACCTCAGGATATCCGGCTCGGAGATACGCGTTGACCGGCGACATGATAGTGCGCTTGAGTACAAGGAGTACAGGAGGGGGATTCGGGGGAACTGGAGTAGGAATCCAGATTCCATAGGTGGGGGAGGGGCGGGAGACTGGGGATGAAAAGGTAGCATGAATTTCGAGCACACGCCAATATGCTCTCAACGCGCAAGCGCACGAAAAGACCGGTGGCGCCCACATGTCGGCCTAAGAGTCCTTATTCTTTGTTTTTGGAGAGCCCGACCTTTTTTTCAGGATCTTTTGAGAGCCCGGCATGCGAGTCATAATTGACCTGTTTGGCATTGCGTTACTACTCGGCCCATATTCAACGACACCTCACTGGCCCAAACAAGTGTACATCAATGAAAAGACATTGAGCTCAAATTATATAACTTGAAAAAAGGAGATATACTCTGAACACTGGAGAATGGTGATGCCCTCATTTAGCCCACCAGTAATTCGAGACAATAAACAGTTCGAAACAACGATATATACAACATTTAAACACTAACTAGTGACTACTACTGACATAAACAGCAAGACATGATAGTTCATAAGAAGTCTTGCTACACCACCAACACGCACCCATCTGCAGCGCTCAGACTCTCGTGATCCAAACGAGAATGACATTCTAAACAGAAGCAACTATTGCATAGTAAGAGTGGTATAGACGAGGATGACCCAATGACAAGGAATATGCATAACAAAAGAAAGAACTACTCATCCAGAACCAGCAGCAAAGACAACAAAGTCATTCGAAGAGATGATCCAACACCATCATAATTTGCAGCCCCATTTCAGCGACCAGTGATCCGGAGACACCAGTACTCCACCCTTTCGATGCAACAACCCAATTACCTATCAACCTGAAGGCTTGAACCACATCACTGCCTGTCGTAATTAAGACATCCAAGGATCAAAGTTAATCCGGATGCCTTTGTCATTCTCACCTTCTTTTGGCTGCAGGTTGTATCGTTGACAAACAGGGGAGTTTGCTCCCGAACTCCTAGGGCTTGCTGTGTAGACACAGTTTTCCATAGCAAACAGAGCCTCTTTGCCATCAAGGTCCTTGCCAACGGTGATCTCCTGGTTAATCGGATAATTGAGTCCGAGAAACAAAGAGTGTGAACCAAGGCTGTTTACCCGCCTCCAACTAAAAAAATCCTAAAGGCCCAAACAAGCTGGTATCCTGCTCATAGACGCAACACCAACTGTCTGGATACTCACGTATTACACGGTGCTTGTATATAGTGGGGTTTTTGCAATATAAATTTTCCGGCTCATGTGTCTGAATGATCATCAGTCTTTTGCCGTTGTCTGATCGAGCGAGGAACCAGTTGTGCTTCCCTGTTTTTGGCAAAGGTGGTGTGATTACAAAGGGCAGTAACTGTAGGGACACTGCATCATATCAAAAAGGAGAGGCATTGTTAATGTAAGATCAGCATTGTTCAGAGTAAGTAGGATAATGCAAGAAACATCATTGATATGTCCTTGTTGGAACTGGGAGGAAAATAAAAGGAAAGGTATACTGGGTTCGAAAATATAGAAGTTCCATGCATGGTTATACTCATGTTATCTCGCAATCGATTCTTCACAGGAAACTACCATGTCATGCATGTTATGTAATCATGTTCTTTCCTCACAAACAAATTCTTCAAGGTAACTAACAGACCATGCATTGTTATATACTCGTGTTTTGTGGGCAAAATTTTTGTGATGATATTATTCTAGCCATTGATTGCTGAAGGGCGAATATAGGTATGTACACATGGTAAGCATTGTAGGATTTCACTACTTCCAAATATAGAGTTCTCCATATGCACATTTACTTCCCTAATGTATGGTTAGATGAAACCAACAGTGTGGTGCATGTTTCTACATCATGAAAATGAGGAAACTAACATGGCCATTGATACACACTCATATTTAGTAGTAGTATATAGATTACTGTAAAATAAGGATAATATCCATATATTCCTAACCGTTTGATTATTCAGGGTACAAATTGGCTGTAATGACATGGTCACAATCGCATGAATTAACTCATTCCAAATATAGCTGATTTACGGCGTCTTTAATACATTGCCATAGTTCTACTCAAATTCTACTCAAACAAGGATATGCCAATCATCACAAAAATTTCAAACAGTGTCATGGCATCATCATTAACATGAGACGGAAACAACTTACACACGTCGTCCCAGCAATACGTGGTGCCATCTGCTTTGTCGATCGCGTAGATGATGGCATTGTGTTCAATAGCATCACGGAAGTGTGTATCAGCTTTGACGATGATCCACTGCGAGCCGAGTTGTCTCCAGCTAAAGAAGGCACCGGCGTAAAGATAGGCAAGTCCGCGGTCGAACAAGGCAATTAGCTTGAAGTCTGCGTAATTCGCATGTCGTGTGGGCACTTGGCAGATTACAATCTTCTACAAAACAAGGTCCGTCCAACTGACGTAGTAATCTAGATGACTTGGACCACGATGGTAATACTCTATATAATCCAACGGAGGAAGGATAATCTCATGGGAGGTATGGAAGTTCACGAGCACCAACTTTTTACCGTCTTCTCTGAAGGCAGCCATCCAGTGGGAGTTCATGCCGACCCAGTACTTACCTGCCAAGAAGTTTCGGGCGATGGTGATCGGATCGATGTCGAGGTGAATGATGTACGGCGACCCACTACATACCTGCAAAGAAGTTTCGGCTAATGGAGATCGGATTGAAGTCGAGGGGCATCTTGCACGCCTCCGTATCATGGTGAGCCAATCTCGCAAGACCAGATAGCAGCAAGCAGGGTGTCTTGAAAAGCTTAGGCCTCGCTTCGACGATGGCCGTGTGCATGTCCCTCGAGCATGCAACCAGCCGCAAGGCGCTCAACATATCCATACACGAACAATAGAGGTCGAGGGTGTCACTGGGGAGATTGCTCCAATCGCGGCTCATATGGATGCTGTGTGGTTCGCGTTCGGCCATGGTGGAGTTTGGAAGGAGGCTTGATTTACGAGGGAGAAGGATGTCGGTGCTGGAGCAGCTAGCGAGGGAATAGTGGTACTGGCGGAGGCGAGTGAGACGACGGTACACGGGGGCACAGTGAGATGGAGACGGAGACGGAGAAGGTGATGGAGATGGAGTGGTGCTATGGGAGCGGATAGGGAGACGAGGCGAGGCGCCAATGTGCTGTACAGCGGCGGTGACAGACTGCACAGTGCACAGGGTGAGGCTGACTTTGGGAACCCAAACACGCTGGCTGGACTAGTGTCAGGCGCAGGGTGTTGTCACTTCACTGTGAGGACCAGATGAATAGTATTTTGACCATCAAGTGTACCACAGTTGTACTACTACTAGTACTACTAGTAGTAGGAACATGAGTACTCCAGTATTGTATAGCGGAAATAGGTCTCCCATGCTAGCATGCCTGTTCACTTTATCGTTCAGGTATCATCCATATTGCGAGCAGAACCAAATTCTCGTGCATGCCCAATCAACGCCTTGCCGCGATGCATGCAGTGGTCGTTCTGGTGCTTCAAGGACGGCATGCAGATCGTTGCACACTTGAGAAGAGGAAAAATGGAAAGGTAGAACGCATTAGCAGAGGAAGAGAACGCTGGCTAATGAGGCTGGGAGGGGATCAAGCAGGAAGTTAATGCTCCACGCCTAAAGGTTTGGGAAAACCTGATTTTCATAAGGTGACTTATACTCACCTAAATGGAGGGAGTATTCCTTAACCAGAGAATGTTGTGTCTCCCACTCACGCGCTCAAAAAAACTATGACACAATTTTTTTATAATTTTGCATAGGTCCCACCTATCAGGAAGGATGGGCACGTACACAAACAGGTACGACTCATCAGTCTACCCGCATAACCTTTTCGTTTAGTCTACCTAGCCGTCTAATCAACTGCCTGCACGCCACTTCTCCCATTTACTTCTCCATCAGGAACCGATTCTCCTCGGCTTCTTCACCTCCACTTCGTCTTCATTTGCATCCAAACCCCGTACATATGCAAGCCAATCTCCACTCGCACCGAGCCTAACCTGTGAAACAGTGGGCAGGGGGAGAATTAGGAAATGGACACAGAAGTAGTCTTTAGAATGCATTTACTACGTGACCGAACTCATCTTACCTGCTCATCGGAGGAAATCCGAGTGCCCCTGAACATCGGCATCTCAAGGGGCGTCAACTTGCAGCTACGGCCACGTCGCGCTGGAGAGACTCCCAAGGAAACATCCTCGTGCGTTCCATGGAACATCAAGATGCATTTGTATGAGTAGTTTGTCTTGTGAGAGAAAATGATGAACGAGGGAAGGCCTCTAGAGATAGAGATGGACACTACTACTACCAATGTGCTGGCCCGTGCGTTGCAATGGATCCAAAGTAGTAGAATAATACTTGTTCACGTGCTTGAAATATAAACACTCTAGTTTTGATATACATGTGTCAGCAGACATGACAGCTTGTCCATGGAAGTTGAACCACGGTGACCATCAGATTTCTTGTTTCTACCACTGCCACACCCACATGCGATTCCCACAATGCTGCTCCAACCCACGGCACGACGTCCCCCGACGTGGACATGGATCCTCTGACGTGGCTATCACTGCCTTGCCCTGCCTTTCCTTCGCTGACAGGTGGGACCCACGCTTATGGGTCCCACATGTTAGTGATAGAATGGTAGGATTGTTTGCGTCAGGGGATCCTCATCCTCCCGACGTGCCCCTCATCCCTCTCGGCCCCACCGCTCCTCTGCCTTTGTGTGCATGACATGCGGGCCAGCTGAACTATGATGACCATCAACTTTCTACCACAGACACACCCGATTGGACGCGGTTTACCTGCTCCGCTGCTATGCTCCGATCCGTACTCCCGCACCATCGAATTTTCATCCAGCGGCTGTGACACATTTACTACCCGCCGGTGTGGCCATCTACGCCTCGTAACGCCCCGACGCCCAGCTGTGGCACCCCCGCCACGGCCACGCCACCACCGGCCGGTTCATCTCGAACGAGTGAGTCGCGAACCACGCCACCACCATCAGAATGACATGTGGGCCAGCCGCATTTAAGGTCCGCATGTCATTGACTCATAGGCCAGGCACTAAAGCCACTGAAGTTCGGTCCCGTGGGCCCCGAGAGGGAAATGTAACTCCTACGGCACGCCTTGTGGTGCTCCCGCAGTACGAGCTCATGCCAAAACTGGAATTTGTTTCTTACTACTACCAACTATTACTAGTAAGGTACATGTGCATTGCACGCATGAGATTCTGGTGGTTTGTGCATTATGCTTCTACATGTGGAGCTTTCTGGATTCTAACATGTGGCAAAATCTGGTGGAATGTAAGGTTAGGCAAGTTTGATTAACTTAGGTGAGTGTTTGGTTCAAGCCACACCTTAGGCAAGCCACACTAAGGCCCCACATGACATACACACAAAAATGTGGCAAGATTCCCTTAGGCTTGCCAACTTGTTTCTCTCGTTTTGAAGAACTAATAACTTTGCCCAAGCTTAGTTGTGCCGTGCACGTACCTACTAGTAGTTGTATAGTGGTAGTACTAGTAATATAGTATTAGGAGTACAAACTTGGTACTAGTAGGAGTAGTACTAGTCCAGAATGCTCCTACTCTATCAACGAGCCCCGTTTGACACCAAATTTCTTGGCTTCCATGCTACAGCTAGATCTTCCCATCGTTTCTGTTTTCCAACCCAGCGGCAGGTGGGGTGTCAGTTTGCTCAATGGAGGTCCCACATAAAAGTGAAAATGCTAGGCAACACGCCTTCCCTAAGCTATGTGTCATACCGGACAGGCGTGTTGTACTCCCGATTCCCGGGCGTGTGGGGGTGCGACGCGAACGCGGCATGCCTTTTCCTTCTACCAGCAATGTGCCCGTGCGTTGCGACGGATCCAAAGTAGTAGAATAGTAGTATTTGTTCAGAAACTTGAAAGAAATCACTATTGTTTTGATATACTCCTAATATATTACTCCCTCCGTACCTAAATATTTGTCTTTTTTGAGATTTCAAATGGACTATCACATAAGGATTTTATAGACATATTCTAGTGTTTCTAGCAAGATGCCCGCGCGTTGCACGAAGTTGATGGAAAAGGTAAGCACAACTTATAAATTGACGGATGGAGTACTAGTTACAGTGATGCATATCATTAAGCAAAGGGATCGCACATGTTGGTATTGACTGGAACGAGAATGCAACAGCACAATAAGAATTAAGGCCATGATGATGCGATCGCAGTGGTGGTTACAGAAGGCAAGAAGAAAGATGGATCCACGAACGTATGACCTCCGCCTCCTCAACTTAGTGCGCCGGGCCACCGACCGGCGGCTAAGGAGCGGCAGCTTTTGTGGCGAGGTCGAGGTGCTTCTCAGCAAAGGCATCCAAGGCTTCCAGCCGGTTGAGGAAGTCCAACGTCGTAGCATCCTCACTGGCTTTGTAGATACCTATGTACACGATTTCCTCGTACATGTGGATGTGTAGGTCGACGAATTCTTGCAGGGCGAGGCGCCTCATGGCGAGCGCGACCTCCAGGTGGACATTCTTCGTGGCGTCGGCGGGTAGTCGCAGGGCCACCAGTGCTTGAAAGAGGTTCCGGCCATGGAGGCCGATTAGGGTGGCAGGCAATGAGGAGCCCGGGCGCGCGGGCTGGAGGAGTACGGCGATGTCGTCCGCGAGCTTCTTGAGGACGGTGAACTTGTTGCTGGTGGCAACGATCATCTGGTCCAACTGAGAGTCGTAGTTGGCGTCGAAGGTGGCCATCCACCAGCCGGTCTCCAACACCATCTAGAGACGATCCTCGGTGCCATGCCACAGGCCGGCGTTGTGGACCATCTGGCACAGCCGCTGGCTGCTCACGAGCATCGCTGCCATGGGTCTGGAGTGAGCTCTTTTGCGCTTAGTGTAGGTGCTCAGGCAAATGCTTAGGTGCGTACGATGTGGTAGATGCATTGGAATGGAGGGGCGCCTTTATATGAGGGCAATGAGGGCAAACTGCGTTGCATTCACATCGTGCAGCCTCTTTTCCCGGACCTCCTCCCATTACATCCCTCATGCATTAATTGAAGGAGGATGCATTGGCCGTTCAACATATCGGGAACCACTACTCCCTCCCTCGTCTGCATTAAAGCCGTATCGGGAACTGCGCCGCCCGCTGTTAAATCGAATACTCCCACCGTTTAGGTGAGCATTAAGTCATCTTACGAAAACCAAATACTAGTAAACACATAGGCGTGGTGCATTAACTCTCATGTTGTTTCTTATTTTTTGACATAAATAGAGGAATCAACTGATACGTCTCCAACGTATCTATGCTATATTATCTACTGTTTTGGACTATATTGGGCTTTATTTTCCACTTTTATATTATTTTTGGGACTAACCTATTAACCGGAGGCCCAGCCCAGAATTGCTGTTTTGCCTATTTCAGTGTTTCAAAGAAACGGAATATCAAACGGAGTCCAAACGGAATAAAACCTTCGGGAACGTGATTTTCTCGCCGAACGTGATCCAGGAGACTTGGACCCTACTCCAAGGAGTCAAAGAGGCGGTCACGAGGGTGGGGGGCGCCCCCCCTAGGGCGCGCCCCCTGCCTCGTGGGCCCCTCGGTGCTCCACCGACGTACTCCTTCCTCCTATATATACCTACGTACCCCCACACGATCAGAACAGGAGCCAAAAACCTAATTCCACCACCGCAACTTTCTGTATCCACGAGATCCCATCTTGGGGCCTGTTCCGGAGCTCCGCCGGAAGAGGGCTGTCATCACAAAGGGCTTCTACATCATCATAGCCCCTCCGATGAAGTGTGAGTAGTTTACCTCAGACCTTCGGGTCCATAGTTAGTAGCTAGATCGCTTCTTCTCTCTTTTTGGATCTCAATACAAAGTTCTCCCCCTCTCTCGTGGAGATCTATTCGATGTAATCTTCTTTTTGCGGTGTGTTTGTTGAGACCGATGAATTGTGGGTTTATGATCAAGTCTATCTATGAATAACATTTGAATCTTCTCTGAATTCTTCTATGCATGATTGGTTATCTTTGCAAGTCTCTTCAAATTATCCGTTTGGTTTGGCCAACTAGATTGGTAGTTCTTGCCATGGGAGAAGTGCTTAGCTTTGGGTTCGATCTTGCAGTGTCCTTTCCCAGTGACAGAAGGGGCAGTAAAGCACGTATTGCATCATTGCCATCGAGGATAACAAGATGGGGTTTATTTCATATTGCATGAATTTATCTCTCTACATCATGTCATCTTGCTTAAAGCGTTCCTCTGTTTTTAACTTAATACTCTAGATGCATGCTGGATAGCAGTCGATGAGTGGAGTAATAGTAGTAGATGCAGAATCATTTCGGTCTACTTGTCATGGACGTGATGCCTATATACATGATCATGCCTAGATATTCTCATAACTATGCTCAATTATGTCAATTTCTCAACAGTAATTTGTTCACCCACCGTAGAATACTTATGCTCTTGAGAGAAGCCACTAATGAAACCTATGGCCCCCGGGTCTATTCTCATCATATCAATCTCCATCACTTTAATCTTGCTTTGCTTTTTTACTTTGCCTTTTACTTTTTACTTTGCATCTTTATACCAAAAATATTATATCTATCAGATCTCACTCTCGTAAGTGATCGTGAAGGGACTGACAACCCCTAATCGCGTTGGTTGCGAGTAGTTATCGTTTTGTGCAGGTACGAGGGACTTGAGCGTGGCCTCCTACTGGATTGATACCTTGGTTCTCAAAAACTGAGGGAAATACTTACGCTACTCTGATGCATCATCCCTTCCTCTTCGGGGAAATCCAACGCCAGCTCAAGAGGTAGCAAGAAGAATTTCTGGCACCGTTGCCGGGTAGTCTACGCAAAAAGTCAACATACCAAGTACCCATCACAATCCCTATCTCTCGCATTACATTATTTGCCATTTGCCTCTCGTTTTCCTCTCCCCCACTTCACCCTTGCCATTTTATTCGCCCTCTCTTTCCCAATCCCCTTCTCCTTCTCCGCCTCTCTTTTCTGTTTGGCTTTTTGCTTGCCCGTGTGTTGGATTGCCTGTTTGTCCCTATGGCTCAAGATACTACCAAATTGTGTGACTTCACCAATACCAATAATAATGATTTCCTTAGCACTCCGATTGCTCCTCTTGCCAATACTAAATCTTGTGAAATCAATACTGCTTTCTTGAATCTTGTTATGAAAGATCAATTCGCCGGCCTTCGTAGTGAAGATGCCGCTACGCATCTGAATAGCTTCGTTGATTTATGTGATATGCAAAAGAAAAAAGATGTCGATAATGACGTCGTTAAATTGAAGCTATTTCCTTTTTGCGCTTAGAGATCGTGCTAAAGCTTGGTTTTCGTCTTTGCCTAAAAATAGTATTGATTCTTGGAACAAGTGCAAAGATGCTTTTATCTCTAAGTATTTCCCTCCCGCTAAGATCATCTCTCTTAGAAACGATATTATGAACTTTAAACAACTTGATCATGAACATGTTGCACAAGCTTGGGAGAGAATGAAATTAATGATATGTAATTGCCCTACTCATGGTTTGAATTTGTGGATGATTATACAATTTTTTTATGCCGGATTGAATTTTGCTTCTAGAAATCTTTTAGATTCGGCCGCGGGAGGTACTTTTATGGAAATCACTTTAGGAGATTCTACTAAATTCCTAGATAATATTATGGTTAATTATTCTCAATGGCATACTGAAAGGTCTTCTAATAAAAAGGTGCATGCGATAGAAGAAATCAATGTGTTGAGTGGAAAGATGGATGAACTTATGAAATTATTTGCTGCTAAGAGTGTTTCTTCTGATCCTAATGATATGCCTTTGTCTACTTTGATTGATAATAACAATGAATCTATGGATGTGAATTTTGTTGGTAGGAATAATTTTGGTAACAACGCTTATAGAGGGAATTTTAATCCTAGGCCATATCCTAGTAATCCTTCTAGTAATTATGGGAATTCCTACAACAACTCTTATGGAAATTATAATAAGATGCCCTCTGAATTTGAGAATAGTGTTAAAGAGTTTATGAATTCACAAAAGAATTTTAATGCTTTGCTTGAAGAGAAATTGCTTAAAGTTGATGATTTGGCTAGAAACGTTGATAGAATTTCTCTTGAGGTTGATTCTTTAAAGCTTAGATCTATTCGTCCTAAGCATGATATCAATGAGTCTCTCAAAGCCATGAGAATTTCTATTGATGAGTGCAAGGAAAGAACCGCTAGGATGCATGCTTCCAAAGATGCCTTTATTAAAGCGTGTTCTTCCAATTCCTATGAAAATCAAGATGAAGATCTAAAAGTTATTGATGTGTCTCCTATTAAATCTTTGTTTTGCAATATGAATCTTGATGAAACTGAATATGATCCACCTTTACCTAGAAGGCGTTCTAAAAATTCTGAGTATTTAGATCTTGATGATGAAATTGATAAAAGTGGGATTAAAAGAAATAAAAATCTAGATGTTGCTAAACCCACTATATTGGATTTCAAGGAATTTAATTATGAAAGTTGCTCTTTAATTGATTGTATTTCCTTGTTGCAATCTATGCTAAATTTTCCACATGCTTATAGTCAAAATAAAGCCTTTATCGAACATATCGTTGATGCCTTGATGCAATCTTATGAAGAAAAACTTGAGTTAAAAGTTTATATCCATAGAAAACTTTATGATGAGTGGGAACCAACTATTAAAATTAAAATTAAAGATCATGAGTTTTATACTTTCTGTGATTTGGGTGCTAGTGTCTCCACTATCCCCAAAACTTTGTGTGATTTGCTAGATTTCCGCGATTTTCATGATTGCTCTCTAAACTTGCATCTTGCGGATTCTGTTGGGGATATAACTATTTATGTAAGCCGCCCAGGAGGGGCCGGGTTACGCAAAGAGAAGCCCATCTGAAGCCCAAGACCAAGACGTGAAGATGGCGATTCAGTAAAGGGTCTAAAGGCCCACAGGCGATTTATGGCCCATGGTGATAAACCGCCATGAGGGCGTGACTTGTATTGTAAGGTAGAAGTAACTAGTCGCCGAGCCGGACACTGTTTATGAGCCGGCCGGGACTCTGTAAGCCATAGGGTGTCGACCCGTGTATATAAGGGGACGACCCGCTGGCGGCTTAGGGTAAGAAACAACAAATTGAGAACCGGGCATAGCGTATCTCGCTCCCTGGTCATCGAAACCTCAAGCAATTCCAACCCAACTAGACGTAGGCCTTCCTTCACCGTAAGGGGCTGAACTAGTATAAACCTCGCGTGTCCTTTGTCCTGATAACGAAGAATCATCATTTATACTGGGAATGCCTTCCTCTACCAAAAGAGAAAGAGTTGAAGATAACGAAGGAAAGTGGGTGGATACAAAACCAGTTCATATCACTTGTCTTTCTGGTCTTTCAGAATCTCATCGAATACTAGTAAATGCTTTCGAAGAGAAAATAGAAGCACTAGAGAGCTCAAGTTCACTTCATTCATCACAAGATGCAAATGAGAATCAAAATGGAGCTAATGAGGAAGAAATCACTTCTACTTAAACTTTTTTGAGTGAAATACCAACCAACACATAAAGCAATAACCAGATAGATAGAATGATAACAGGTAATACGAAGATATCAACACAGCCGGAGTCACGAGGCTCGATAATGACCAATGGGTTAGGATCTGAGGAAGCTTAGTTTGGATGATGGAATATTCGCTGTTCTGATTGTTGAGATACTGCAAATCCACTTATCCAACAATTTCAGTCCATTTTCCTACTTTTTCTGCAAGGGGGGGAAAGCATTATTATATCCCCTTCAAGCTTCCTAGCTGCGATGGCTCCACGATTAAGTCCTTGCAAGAGGACATCTGCCGTGACAATTCCACGACAGTTGGAGCCCACCATGGGGCCAGCGCATGGTGGATTTGAGTTCTTGAAGGGCAACTTCGAAGGGCTCAAGGGATACGCAGTTGGCCGGATGACCAAGAGTCGTCACGGCAAGATCTACATCGACGATGAAGGTTGGGGCCCCGATGTCGGCTCAATTGAGTACGGATACCGGGTCCCCTTTGGCGGAATTCACGTCTTCATTGGCCGGATTGGTGAGCCGGGCCCTGAGCCGGACAGCTGCACCGACCCCGTCGAGACGGCTCAGCGTGCGAAACCCGCCCGAGCTCAACCCGTCGTGAAGCGTGCCTTTGTGGGTTGCATCCACGGAGGTGAACTTCCTGAAGGATCTGAAGGTGATGGTGAGCCGGCCGTCCTCTTTGACGGTGATTTGTCCGCCGGCTCAACAGATTCGCTGTATCAAGTTCAAGATGGTGTGCTTGGGGGCTGTTCCGATGGCAGCACTATTCCGGACCCCTCAGAGTCGCCAAGCTGGGCAGGAGTCTTCATGGATGGTACTCAACCCGGCCAAAATTCTACGGCCTCAGCGGCGATAACGTCCGGGTTAGGAGCAGCCGGGGCAGGAGGCCCTGTGCGCTCATCGGCTCAGGTGCTGATGGATCTCATGGATAAGCTTACGGCTTTGTTAACTGTTACAGTCATCCCTGCGAACCAATCTGAGCATGAGGCAGAGGTGGCACAGGTTCACGACGAGATCGCTCGGGCCAAGGAAACCTTATCAGCTGAAGACGCTAGATTAGCAACAGAACGGGCGGCTTTGGACGTGCGGGCGCAGCAACTTCAGGTAGAGGCCTTGCAGCTCACGTTGAGCTTAAACGCATCTAATGAGGTAATGAGGAGGAGACATCAGAAAACTCAGTCCCGTTTACCTCAGATTTATGATCCTCGGAATCTCTTCGCTACACCCGGGGCCGGCCCAAGTAACCTGCCAGGTGCAAATCAGTTTATGACATCCGGAGTGGGAGGCCCAGTCCAGCCTCCGGTGACGGCGCCTCTTCACGGCAATATGGCACCGCCCCATTACGTGCCAATACCACAGGGTCACTTCTCCAACCCCATGGAGAACTTAATCGCAGCATCCACATGTTTGGCGGCTCTCCCAGTAGATGGTGATGATCCGACAGCGGTGGAAACCCGGAAGATCAGGGAACTTGTCCAAACAGCCCTGGCTCAGCAAGAGACCTACTCCTACAGCCGGGACAGGATTCACTCAACTCCTCCGCCCTGGTTAGCTCCGCCTCGTCAAAACCGGAGCCCGAGTTACAGTAGACACATGGAGTCAGAGGCCTTGTCAAGTAGCGCTCAGCACCGGAACCAGCCCGGCGGGTATAACCCGGTTCAGGATCGGATACGTCAGGAGGACGAGCGGGCAGCTCAGCCAGTAGCCCAACAAGACTCACCGGCTTACCCAACGACTTCTGTTGAGGCGGGTGTTGCTACTAGAACCGGAGGAGTTCCTTGTCTGATACCGGCTCTATGTAATGTACGTCTGCCCAAGGATTTGAAGGGACCTCGAAAGGTGCCGAATTATACGGCCGATTTACAGCCTGGGGCGTGGATTGAAAGTTACGAGATGGCCATGGAGCTGCTGGAGGTTAGCGATGAAGCGATGGCTAAATACTTCACCATGATGTTGGACGGAACGGCCCGTTCTTGGTTAAAGGGTTTTCCACCCAATTCCATTGGTTCATGGGCGGAGCTAAAGGCCCGTTTCATCCAGAACTTCAAGGACACTTGCAAGCAGTCTATGTTGATTATGGACCTGACAAATTGTAAGCAGGAAGAAGGTGAATCTACGACTCATTGGGTACGCCGGGTCAAAGATATAATACATTCGTCTGACAAGATGGATGCCGGCTCAGCAGTTCTCATGCTGGAGAAGAATTGCCGTTTTGAGCCTCTGAGACAGAAACTGGGGCGCCTTAAGCGTGATTGCAATGATATGGCGACGCTAATGGCGGCTTTAGTCAAGTATGCCAATTCTGATAGTACCAAGGATCCCGCGTCTGATGAGGAAAAGACAGGGAAGGGAAAGAAGAACGGCAATGGAAAGGGTCAGCAGCATAACCCGGCGAGTCAAGGAGGTAATAAGCGTAAGGCGGACGGTAACCCGGAATTTGTGGCCAATGCATAGGGTAACAATCAGAAGCGCAAAGGAAAGCCACCCCGGTTTGGTGGGTCAGGCCCGTCTCCTGAGCAATTACTCAATGAGCCCTGCCCGAAACACGGCACCCGGGAACGACCAACGACTCACTTATGGAAGGATTGCGCAATCATGAAGGCTTTCAAGAATTCTAGTACATTTGATGGCAATCAAGGCCCAGGCGGCGGCTCAGGAGCTGGCGGCTTTCATGGCCCGGGCGGCGGTTCAGGATCCGGCTTTCAGGGAAGCCAGGGTGGTTATAATCAACAGCAGTCTCGTCAAGGAGGTCAGCAGCAGCAGCAGTCGGGTTATCAGAGTCATCCAAAACAGCTAAACAGTGGGCAGTATCATGTGTTCACCACAAGTTTGTGTAAACATGATCAAAAAGTTCATAAGAGGGCTGTGAATTCTGTTGAGCCGGCAGCCCCTCGTTACTTGAGGTGGTCGGAACAGCCTATTGTCTGGAGCAGGGAGGATCACCCTCCCCGGGTTGATAATCCGGGTCAGCTGGCCTTGGTAGTGGCACCACAGGTTGGTGGTTATAAATTTACTAAGGTGCTCATGGATGGAGGTAGCAGCATCAACATCCTCTATTACGAGACCTTTCGGCACATGGGCTTAACTGACAAGAATTTAAAGACTTCCAACACCGTCTTCCATGGAGTGGTGCCTGGTAAATCGGCTTATCCTGTGGGTAAGATTGAGCTAGAGGTGGCCTTTGGAGACGAGCATGATTCTAGGGCAGAAAATTTAACTTTTGAGGTGGTAAAAATCAAGAGTCCATATCACGCTTTGTTCAGGCGGCCGGCTTATGCCAAGTTCATGGCGCGGCCGTGTTATGTTTATTTACAGCTCAAGATGCCGGGTTACAAGGGTACCATCACCATGCATGGAAGACGAAAGGTGGCCCTGGAATGCGAAGAAGGCGATGCGGCTTATGCCGAGTCTGTCTGTGCAGCAGAGGAGCTCAAATTTTATCAAGATAACGTTGACCCGGCGGATATGACTTCTCTCAAGAAGCCGACTACGGAGCATGACCCGGCCATGAAGTTTAAATCGGCTGTAGAGACTAAGCTTGTTGATTTTACTCTGGGCGATTCATCTAAGCAATTCAGCATCTGTGCCAACTTGGATCCTAAATAGGAAAGCGCGCTCATCGAGTTCATCCGTGAGAACCGGGACATCTTTGCATGGAAACCTTCTGACATGCCGGGTGTACCGAGAGGACTCGCTGAGCACACTCTTAATATTGATCCAAAGTATAAGCCGGTCAGGCAGTTTCTGTGGCGATTCAATGAAGAGCGACGAAAAGCTATAGGAGAAGAGGTCGCCCAGCTCTTGGTGGCTGGGTTCATTGTCGAAGTTTTTCACCCGGAGTGGTTGGCTAACCCGGTGCTCGTACTCAAGAAAAACGGCACCTGGCGGATGTGTATGGATTACACGGACTTAAATAAGGCTTGTCCGACTGATCCTTTTGCTCTCCCCCGTATTGATCAAATCATTGATGCTACGGCAGGTTGTGCGCATTTGAGATTTTTGGATGCTTATTCTGGTTATCATCAGATCAAGATGGCAGTTAAGGACCAGGAGAAGATGGCTTTCATCACCCCATTTGGAGCCTTCTGCTATGTGTCTATGCCTTTTGGGCTCAAGAGTGCCCAGGCGACTTATCAACGGTGTGTACAGAATTGTCTCCACAATCAGATTGGGTGCAATGTTCATGCATATGTGGATGACATAGTGGTGAAATCCAGAGAGGCGGAAACCTTGATATCTGATCTCAGAGAAACCTTTGACAATCTTCGGGTTTACAAAATGATGCTTAACCCGGAGAAGTGTGTATTTGGTGTGCCTGCAGGCAAGCTTTTGGGATTCTTGGTCTCAAACAGGGGCATCGAGGCTAATCCGGAGAAGATTAAGGCAATCACTTCTTTGGCTAAACCGGCATGTATCAATGATGTTCAACGATTGGCGGGTCGTGTTGCCGCTTTAAGCCGGTTCATAAGCCGGTTAGGGGAGAAGGCCCTACCGCTGTACCAATTGATGAAGAAGGCAGACACCTTTGTCTGGAGTGATGCTGCTAATGCAGCTTTTGAGGATTTGAAGAGGCAGTTATCTGAGCCGCCAGTTCTTGCGGCTCCCATTGACAAAGAGCCTTTGCTGTTATATGTGGCTGCTAATTCACGAGCCGTCAGTGTGGCAATTGTGGTAGAGCGCAAGGAGGCTGGTAAGGAACATCCGGTTCAACGGGCAGTTTATTATGTCAGTGAGGTACTCATCGAGTCAAAACAAAGATATCCTCATTGGCAGAAACTTGTTTACGGGGTGTTCATGGCAAGCCGGAAGCTGAAGCAATACTTCCAAGGTCACCCTATCACTGTGGTAAGTTCTTCCCCCTTGGGAGACAGTATTCAGAACAGAGAGGCTACAGGACGAGTTGCCAAATGGGCCATCGAGCTCGGGCCTCATGGTCTGAAGTACATACCGCGCACTGCCATTAAGTCTCAAGCTTTGGTGGATTTCATCAACGACTGGACAAAGCTACAGGCACCTGAAGAGAAGCCCGATAACACTTATTGGATTATTCACTTTGATGGGTCCAGACAGTTGGAAGGCTCGGGGGCTGGAGTTGTATTAACTTCCCCTCGAGGTGACAAATTTTGTTATGTGCTCCGGCTTATGTTTCCTTGTACTAACAATGCAGCTGAGTACGAGGCCCTGCTCCATGGTCTCCGGATGGCCAAAGAGATGAACTTGAGCCGGGTAAGATGCTTAGGAGACTCAGACATTGTGGCTCAACAGGTGTCAGGCAAGTGGGATTCTAAAGATCCCCTCATGGCGGCTTACCCTCATGAAGTCGATGTTGTGGCTGGACATTTCAAGGGTTACATAGTGGAACACATTGATCGAAGGAAGAATGAGGCGGCTGATGCCTTAAGCCGGCTGGGGTCTCAGCGTAAGCCGGTGCCACCTAACACCTTTCTTGATGTTTTGCATAATCCTTCTGTTAAGTTACCTACAGAGGAAGATCTGGCAATACCAGACCCGGAGGCACAGCTGGTGGCGGCTCTCCACGTTATCCCGGATTGGACAGTGCCTTATTTGGCTTATATGACCCAGGGAGAGTTGCCTGAAGATGAGACCTTGGCAAGACAAATCGCCCGGCGGTCCAAGTCCATGACAATTGTCAATGGCGAGTTACATCATTACAGCGTCACTAGAGCGATTCAATGTTGTGTGTCACCTATAGAGGGTCAGGAGATCCTTCGCGAGATTCATGAAGGCGATTGTGGTCATCACACCGGCTCAAAATCTCTTGTGGCCAAAGCTTTCCGTCATGGGTTTTATTGGCTGACGGCTCATGCTGATGCGGAAGACCTGGTCAGTAAATGTGACGGATGTCAGAAATTCTCACGACGAGCCCATGTGTCGGCTCAAGAATTGAGGATGATTCCAATTACCTGGCCATTTGCAGTCTGGGGGCTTGATATGGTCGGGCCTTTCAAAAGGTCGAAGGATAAAAAGACTCACCTCTTGGTGGCGGTTGACAAGTTCACAAAGTGGGTGGAGGTGGAGCCAGTCAGTAAGTGTGATGCAGCCACGGCGGTCCAGATTATGAAAAAGGTAATGTTTCGCTTTGGTTTTCCACACAACATCATAACTGATAATGGCACTAACCTTTCCAAAGGAGATATGGAAGAGTTCTGTCAACGAGAGCATATCCGGCTTGACGTTTCAGCTGTGGCTCACCCTCAATCTAATGGTCAAGCAGAACGAGCTAATCAAGAAATCTTGAGGGGTATCAAGCCCCGGCTCTTGGTCCCCTTGCAGCGGACGCCGGGTTGTTGGGTGGAGGAGTTACCTTCTGTACTCTGGAGCATCAATACTACACCTAACAGATCTACGGATTACACGCCTTTCTTTATGGTGTATGGAGCAGAGGCGGTCCTGCCAAGTGACATCCGTCATGACTCACCCCGTGTGGCGGCTTATGTTGAGGAAGACAACGAAAAAGCTCGGCAAGACGCACTTGACCTATTGGATGAAGAGCGAGACTTGGCAATAGCCCGCTCCGCGATTTACCAGCAAGACTTGCGCCGCTACCACAGCCGCCGGGTTAAGTCCAGAACCTTTCAGGCAGGTGACTTAGTGCTCCGACTCATCCAGGATCAATCTGACATGCACAAGCTATCCCCTCCTTGGGAAGGACCCTTTGTGGTCAGCAAGAATCTGAACAACGGATCGTACTACCTTATCAACGTTAGGGACACAAAGACTCACGTAAGTCGGAGGAGGAGACCCGTCGGCCGTGGAATATCGCTCATCTTCGGCCTTATTATACTTGAGCCGTCGGCTCTAATGTGTATATACTTATACTATGTATATTACATAAAGCAATAAAGCAGGACCTCTGTCCTTTTTTTCCACTCCCAAAAAAGGTTTATGTGTTTTCTTTATCAGGTGGTGGAGATAACCAAGGAGAAGCGGATCATATCTGAATCTGGCTTTCCTTTGGTCCGGTTTATGATCATATCTGAATCTAGCCGTGATCACTTGGGGGCTTCCTGTTCAAACATAGGTTGTATCCGAACCAAAGAGAACATAGCTATCGATACCCACTTGATCGGCATACTGCCAAACCCACTTGGGGGCTTCTTGATAATTTTTGAATCATAGCTTAACCCTTTTTGGGTCTGACGTGGATCGTATTCGAATCAGCATCATTAAACAACTCTTATGGTCACTTGGGGGCTTCCTGTTCAAACATAGGTCGTATTCGAACCAAAGAGAACATAGCTGTCGATACCCACTTGATCGGCATCGCCACAGCCACTGGGGGCTAACAGATCATATCCGAATATTAGCTCAACCCCTTTGGAACGGTTCACTGATCGTATTCGAATCAGAAACCCTTGAATTTTGTTCATCATATTTTACAAGTGTCAACATTGGATATCTTGTGACCCTCTTGAAAATACAATGGAATACATTACAATCCTCCAAGATTAATATTGGTTACATCAGGTTGTTAAGTACCAGGTGAACTTGTATGTGCTAATTTTCAGGAGTTAAACTTACCCTCGGGGGTTGGTTTATATAAGCCGGAAAAGCAGCCTAAGCATCACAGGGCAATGCAAGGTATTTCTGCAAAGGACATAACAGATTCATATAAACTACAAAGTGCATAGTGACGGCGGCTTATGCAAGTATTAAGGGCCATAAGCATGCGCAAAGGCATAGCAAAACTCAAGGTATTTTTTACTCTGTTACAAGAGTCCCCGAGTCTGAATGATGCGGCATTGTTTTTCTACAATGACATAAGCAGGTGGCGCCTGACAATCTACTGTTGGGGTTGATTTGAAGCCTCCGGGTTATCCTTCTCCGTCTCTCCGCCGGCTGCTTTGTCCTGGAAGGATGATGAGGCCCAGTCAATGCCACTCAAGGCCTCAAACTCAGCTTCATCATCTATTAAACCGGTTGGGTCGACTTCAGGAGCAAAGGTGTGCTTACGGGTTGGAGGGATCAAGCTGACATCGTCATAATGCGGCGTGGGATTCTCCGATTCTCCTTGTCATAACCAGGCCGACACTTGGTGAGGTCAGTGTCATTCCCAATAAGAGTAGCCACCGGACGTATATCCTTCACACAGGCGGTGAAATCCTTATCATTAAACACGATGCCATCTTCCTTTAAACTTGGATACCCAAGAGCAATATCAGCGGGGTCTAGTTCTGGAAGCCACGCCTTGGCCCGGCTCAATGCGGCTATAGCTCCGGCTCTTGCATATGCTCGTCTTAATTCTTGGATTCGCTGAGGTAGCACACCAAGCCGCTTCAGCACATCTTGAAGGAGATAGGGAACATCATTTGATAAATCCACAACGGCCAGAGCACGTTGTGACCCGGTGTAGAGCTGTTCCACTAGAGTATAAACCGCCTTCAGCTTGATCACCATGTTCTGCTTGAGATTTGTGCTCCTGGGGCCTGCGTTATTAAGCATAAGGTGAGTCAGAGGAAACAACTGAAATGGTCATTTAAGGTTTGAGTAAGTCACTCACCAAAGATTGATGAGACCATTCAAGATATCTGGCGCTTTAAGTCGGACAGTTCGGCTGTTGCTTTCGCAAGCGATGCCTCTGCTGTCTCGGCCCGGGTCACCAGTGCGGCCTTTTCATCAGCCCAAATTTTCTTCTCCGATTCAAAAATTTTCTTCAGCTTCTCTTGTTCAGAGACGCTGAATTCAAATTTGGAGTTAGCCTTTTGAGTTTCAATCTCCTGGGCTGCCACACGGTTCTTCAGGTCAACAATCTCCGATTAAAATTGACTTATGATGGCCTGCATTGCACCGGATAGTAGTCAAGATTACAGCAAATAATATTAAGTCCCAAGCACTTTGCAAGCAAAGGTACTTGACACTTGGGGGCTAATGTATACTGAAGAACTTTCAATTACTACTCCGGCTCATGGAAATTAAGTCCCAAGCACTTTGCAAGCAAAGATGTTTGGCACTTGGGGGCTAATGTGTATCGCAAGTGCTACAACCGGGTTAAATGTCTTTTTCCTAAGCCGGATAAGCAGTGCTAGGCAATTTTCTAAAGTCTTTAGCATATTTACTTATAAGCAATAGACTTGGGGGCTGGTACAGTAAGTATGGTTAAAGAAAGCTAGCATAAGTCATACCTCAGATTTTTGCTGTATCTACTTCACCATGTCAATTTCCAGGTCACGGCTGCTACGTACTTGATTGATATAGCTGGAGACGATCTCTCCAATACTCAAATGAGTATAGTCAGTGACGTCCAGCTTGGCCTTTCGGTGTTCTACCAATTCCTCTTTAGAACACTCGGCAAGTACAGTCGGCTGTGCCGGCTCAACAAACTGAGTCTTGAGAATCTCAACTTCCGGATCATTTGCCTTGGCGGGGCTAGGAGCCTCCGGGTTACCAGAATCGTTGAGGGTTTGCTCAGTAGGCGGGTCAGAGGAAGATATAGGAACATCATGAGATGGTTGAGGCGGCGGCTCGTGAGTAGAGGCGTCAGGAGCAGCTGTGCCAAGCTCTGGTTCAGTCACAACCGGCTCTTGGGGCGGCTTATTCTTTTTTTTCCTTTTGCTGGGCTTTACTTGCACACTGTGGAAAAGGTAGACAGGTTAAATACAAAAAAATATGAGTAAAATAAGGCATAAGGTACAACAAGTTCATATTACCCGGGAGCAGTTTTGAAGGCTGGCATGTTGGACTGCATAAACTCATCGGAGGAAGGTGAAATATCCTAATAGTTGGAGTCAGAAGAATTGAGAGGCTGACGAATGAAACCCGCCAAAGGAAAAAGAAGGCGTAAATCGGAGATAACCTCAGCCTGGCATTTCCTGGTCACACCAGGTAAGCCGGAGGAGAGTTCCGCGTCTTTGCTGGTCCGGGTCTGCCTCCGGCTCTCATAAATCCGTCGCTTCAAAAGAAATTGAGGGTCTTGGTAAGCTAAAGGATGTGAAAATCTTACTTTCTGGGTCACTCTTCGGATTTTCAACCTCGGTAAAGGCTCTGAGTCGGAGGAGATTATAGTTACCTCTTCAACAGCTTGGCTGTTGCCTGTATCCTCCTGGAAGGAATTAATGTCAATAACATGATGATAAAAGAGTCAGAGGAATTAGGAGTTACCTCTTCTTCATCATCCTTAGTATCATCCAGTTTCATCATATCTGAGGCGATGGGTTTCCTTTTTCTTGAATTTTCAGTCTTAGCGGTTCTTCTTTCGGCTCTTTTCGCTGCTCTGGCTTGTTTGGTAGCCTCATGGTCATACTTGACCTTCCAGAAGTCGCTATTTGCCTATGAATAAGGATAAAGGGATATGAGTAAAGGTAAGGTATAACATAATAAAGATAATTGTGGAGGATAATAACTCACTGGAGGGGCCGGGTTCTTCTTGCAGAAAGGAAGTAAGCCAAAGGCATTACTAGTCACCGTGCCCTCTTTCAACAAAGACTGGGTTGTAGCTTCCACCGCATCATCTGGTAAGTCGTCAGGACTATGACGCCGTGGGTCATCCTTTTCGCGTGAGTAAGTACACATTAAGCCAGGGCGGCGGCTTAACGGAATCACTCACCAAGCAACCCAGACTCAGACTAGGTCGATGCCATCTAAACCATTCCCCAAAAGAGCTTTGATTTTCCTAATAGTGGGGGTGAGTGACAGACGATCAATAGCAGTCAACTTGTCCGGCAGCGGGTGGTTGGATTCAAGGCGCAAGGCGCTGAAGCCGGGCAGCGGGTTTTCACCAGCCGGAGAAGTGTCCTGGCAGTAGAACCACGTTTGGTTCCAATCCTTTGGATGACTCGGCAGTTCAGCATAAGGGAAAAGGCAGTCTCTCCGTCGCTGAATCGAGATGCCACCAAGTTCTAGACTGGGTCCGTTGGCGCGCTCATTCTGCCGGTTCAAATAGAACAACTCCCTGAACAAAAGTAGGCTGGGTTCTTCTCCAAGGTAGACCTCACAGAAAACTTGGAAGTTGCAGATATTTGACACGGAATTGGGCCCGATGTCTTGAGGTCTTAAGTCAAAGAAATGCAGAACATCTCTAAAGAATTTTGAACTGGGAGGAGTGAGGGAGTCCTGGATTAGGGGGTGTCCGGATAGCCGGACTATAACCTTTGGCCGGACTCCTGGACTATGAAGATACAAGATTGAAGACTTCGTCCCGTGTCCGGATGGTACTTTCCTTGGCGTGGAAGGCAAGCTTGGCGATGCGGATATTCAAGATCTCCTACCATTGTAACCGACTAAATGTAACCCTAACCCTATCCGGTGTCCATATAAACCGGAGGGTTGTAGTCCGTAGGCAATCAACTCCATATACAACAATCATACCATAGGCTAGCTTCTAGGGTTTAGCCTCCTTGATCTCGTGGTAGATCTACTCTTGTACTACCCATATCATCACTATTAATCAAGCAGGACGTAGGGTTTTGCCTCCATCAAGAGGGCCCGAACCTGGGTAAAACATCATGTTCCCTGCCTCCTATTACCATCCGGCATAGACGCACAGTTCGGGACCCACTACCCGAGATCCGCCGGTTTTGACACCGACATTGGTGCTTTCATTGAGAGTTTCTCTGTGTCGTCGCCTTTAGGCCCGATGGCTCCTTTGATCATCAACAACGATGCGGTCCAGGGTGAGACTTTTCTCCCTGGACATATCTTCGTCTTCGGCGGCTTCGCTCTGTGGGCCAATTCGCTCGGCTACCTGGAGCAGATCGAAAGCTACGCCCCTGGCCATCAAGTCAGGTTTGGAAGCTTAAACTACACGGCTGACATCCGCGGAGACTTGATCTTCGACGGGCTCGAGCCACGGCCAAGCGCGCCGCACTATCTCGAGGGGCATGATCTAGCTCTGCCCCCGGACAGTGTCCTGGAGGCCGCACATGCATCGGTTCTGACCCCTAACTTGGAGCCTATTGCACCAATCGAGGATGAGCGGTTGGACGTCACCTCAGGGGCCGCGATCCCAAAAGCGATCGAGCCGAACGCTAGCCCCGCACTCTGCACGACCCGTGACTCCGAGGATCCGGACTCCTCCCTGGACTCCGAACCCCCTGCGCCCCTGCCAATCGAATCCGATTGGGCGCCGATAATGGAGTTCACTGCCGCAGACATCTTTCAGCATTCGCCTTTTGGCGACATCCTGAATTCTCTTAAGTCTCTCTCTTTATCAGGAGAGCCCTGGCCGGACTACGGTCAGCGAGGGTGGGATACGGATGATGAGGAAATTCAAAGCCCACCCACCACCCACTTGGTAGCCACTGTCGACGATCTAACCGACATGCTTGACTTCAGCTCCGAAGACATCGATGGCATGGACGACGATGTAGGAGACAAACAGGAACCAGCACCTGTAGGGTGCTGGAAGGCCACCTCGTCATATGACATATATATGATGGATACTCCAAAAGACGGAGATGGCGATGGAACAGTGGGGGATGACGCCCCCAAGAAACAGCCAAAGCGCCGGCGTGAGCGGCGCTGCTCTAAATCCCGCCAAAGCAAAAACGGTGATTCCGGCATGGGAGATAATACTACCCCGGATAGCGCCGAAGAACACCCACCACAGCAAGATTCGGCACAGGAAGATGGAGAAGCCAGCCCTCATGAGAGAGCGGCAGACCGAGAGGTCGAGGATGATAACTATATGCCTCCCTCTGAAGACGAGGCAAGCCTCGATGACGACGAATTCGTCATACCATCAGACCCCGCCGACCAAGAGCATTTTAAACGCAGGCTTTTAGCCACGACAAGCAGCCTCAAGAAAAAGCAGCAACAACTTAGAGCTGCCCAAGATTTGCTAGCTGACAGATGGACTGAAGTCCTTGCGGCCGAAGAGTATGAACTCGAACGCCCCTCCAAGAGTTACCCGAAGCGCAGGCCGCTACCCCGATCAGAGGAGGAAGCACCTACATCACCAGCGCATGACATGGCAGACCGGCCACCTCGCGGCCACGACAGAGAGGCCTCTCGGCCCTCCACCCAATCCATGCCCCGACGCCACTCAACTAAGGCACGGGAAAATGCGCCCGACCTGCGAGACATATTGGAGGATAAGGCAAGACAAACAAGATCGATCTACGGATCACGCAGGCGCCCTATGGCATGTGACAATGATCTTCACTTCGGACAACAAATCCGGCCGGGCCGAACACAACAGACATAGCTCTTCCGAGCTGCGTCGTGATATAGCCCATTAAAGAGGCGCCGCACACCCGCTATGCTTCACGAATGAATTAATGGATCATAAAATCCCAGAGGGTTTCAAACCCGTAAACATCGAATCATACGATGGCACAACAGATCCGGCGGTATGGATCGAGGATTATCTCCTTCACATCCACATGGCACGCGGCGATGATCTACACGCCATCAAATACCTCCCACTCAAACTTAAAGGACCGGCTCGGCATTGGCTTAACCGCTTGCCAGCAGACTCAATCGGTTCTTGGGAGGACCTGGAAGCCGCATTCCTCGACAACTTCCAGGGCACTTACGTGCGACCACTGGATGCCGACGACTTAAGCCACATAATTCAGCAGCCATAGGAATCGGCCAGACAATTCTGGACACGGTTCCTAACAAAGAAAAACCAGATAGTCGACTGTCCGGATGCAGAGGCCCTAGCAGCCTTCAAGCATAACATCCGCGACGAGTGGCTTGCCCGGCACCTGGGACAGGAAAAGCCGAAATCCATGGCAGCCCTTACGACACTCATGACCCGCTTTTGCGTGGGAGAAGATAGCTGGCTAGCTCGCAGTAACAACTTATCAAAGAACCCTGGTAATTCGGATACCAAGGACAAAAGTGGCAGGACACGCCGGAATAAGCAAAAACGCCGCGTTAGCAGCGACAGCAATGAAGACACGGCAGTCAATGCCGGATTCAAAGGCTATAAATCTGGTCAGCGGAAAAAGCCATTCAAAAAGAATACTCAGGGCCCGTCCAGTTTGGACTGAATACTTGATCGCTTGTGCCAGATACATGGCATCCCCGAAAGGCGAGCCAATCACACTAACAGGGATTGTTGGGTGTTCAAGCAGGCAGGCAAGTTAAGGGCCGAAAACAGAGACAAGGGGCTGCACAGCGACGACGAGGAGCCCAAGCCGCCGAACAACAATGGACAGAAGGGCTTTCCCCCACAAGTGCGGACGGTGAACATGATATACGCAACCCACATTCCCAAGCGGGAGCGGAAGCGTGCGCTACGGGACGTATACGCGATGGAGCCAGTCGCCCCAAAGTTCAACCCATGGTCCTCCTGCCCGATCACTTTTGATCGAAGGGACCATCCCACTAGCATCCGTCATGGCGGCTTCACCGCATTGGTTCTCGACCCAATCATCGATAGATTTCATCTCACAAGAGTCCTCATGGACGGCGGCAGTAGCCTGAACCTGCTTTATCAGGATATAGTGCGGAAAATGGGCATAGATCCATCAAGGATTAAGCCCACAAGAACGACCTTTAAAGGCATTATACCAGGTGTAGAAGCCAACTGTACAGGCTTAGTAACACTTGACGTGGTCTTCGGATCCCCGGACAATTTCCGAAGCGAAGAGTTAATCTTTGATATAGTCCCGTTTCGCAGTGGCTATCACGCCCTGCTCGGACGAACCGCATTCTCAAAGTTCAATGTCGTGCCGCACTACGCATATCTCAAGCTCAAGATGCCAGGCCCTCGAGGAGTAATTATGGCCAATGGAAACACCGAACGCTCCCTCCATACGGAGGAGCATACGGCGGCTCTCGCAGCGGAGGTACAAAGTAGCCTTCTCAGGCAATTCTCCAGTCCGGCCATTAAAAAGCCAAACACTGCCAAGCGCGCCCGGAGTAACCTACAGCAGGACCGCCTGGCACACTCTGAGCAAGCGTAGCAATGCGGCCCCAACCCCAGCTTTCGCGACATAGCGAAACCAGTACCTCGCGTACATAACTACGCCCTTGAAATACCATGGGCACAGGGGAAGGGGCACAATAACGGCACGCCCAAAACACGGCTTAAAACGTACTAGGGGCTGCCGGATTCTTTTTTTAATTTTTTCTTACTTTCAGGACTCCATACTTCGGACGACCTGTTCGGCAATTCGACTGCCGCACAAACGATGCAAGATCCAGGGAGGCATACAAGCCATGCCGCATTATGGAACTCCCAGGTGGTCTCTGTTACGAGTGGTATACCTGTTTTAAATACAATTCCGCGGCCTGCCCCTGGTCAGGACATACTGAATAGTCCAATATCTTTTGCTTACCGCACTATTTGTATCGTTCGGCTTTGATGAATAGCCTCTCTATAAACAATGCTTAGCTTCTTGTCAATGTTTTGCATTATCTTCTTTTCACATTTATGTTTACTAAATGACATGATTGCACCCGTACACCATGGTACGGCAAACATGCCAGGGGCTTCAGTACCCCTCATAATGGTGTGAGAAGTCCGTACACTTTCACAAGTGCGGCACCCCAAACTTATAGCACTATATGCATCGGCTCCGAATCATGATTTGGGTCAATAGTTGGGTTTGCCCGGATCCTATGTTTTGGTGCCTTACGTTTCGCTCTATCGGCTAAGGTAGCACTAGGAGAACCACTGCGATTGTGCCCCGATTCAGCTGGGTTAAGCACCTCAGTGGAGAAAGCTAAAACTGAATGTCACGATGTGGCGAGAGACCGGTCGCTGTTCGAGAGGTTTTTCGAGTCCCTAAAGCCTTATGCCGCTTCGAGCGAGGAGCTGGCTTTGTCCGGCCAAGGCGTGGATAGCGCCCCGAACTCGGTCTTCCGAACTAGGGGCTTCGCTGAAATTTAAAATTATAGAGTTCTATGGCTAAGTGAGAGTGTTCAAGCATTATAGTCCGATTGCCTGGTTCGTTGTGCTGAGTGCCTCCCTCGAAGGACCCAACTATGGGAAAAGAGCGCTCAGGTTTATCTCGAACACCCCAGCACTAGTGGCACGGGGGCAGAAGCCGACGACTGGCCATCTCTCAATTTTTGAAAAACGGCCGCACAGAAAGTAATATTTTAAATTCAATAAGCATTGCTTAGCGCATATGAACAAGTTTTCAGTGCACAGGATAAACACGAGCGAGTTCATTCAAATATCACATCCTTGGTACATTCATCCGCCACAAGGCGGGCACCTGCAAGAACATCCTTGTAGTAGTTCTCGGGCTTGCGATGCTCCTTCCCCGGCGGCGGCCCATCCTTCACAAGTTTCTCACCGTCCAGCTTGCCCCAGTGCACCTTTGCACGGGCAAGGGCCCGACGGGCACCTTCGATGCAGACGGAGCGCTTGATGACCTCAAGCCTCGGACAGGCCTCCACCAGCCGCCGCACCAGCCCAAAATAGCTCCTAGGCAGGGCCTCTCCGGGCCACAGCCAAACTATGAAGCCCTTCATGGCCTGCTCGGCCACCTTGTGGAGCTCGACCAGCTGTTTTAGCTGGTCGCTCAAGGGCACAGGGTGTCCGGCCTCAGAATACTGAGACCAGAACACCTTCTTCGTCGAGCTACCCTCTTCAGCTCGGTAGAATGCGGCGGCGGCGGATACACTGCAGGGAAGATCTGCGAATGCCCCTGGAGAGCTCCGGATTCGGGTAAGTAACAGGTAGTTCACTTTTATATTTCTGCTTTGCATAAAGAATGCCTTACCCGCCGCTATCTTCCTCATCTCCTCCAACTCTTGGAGGGCCTTTTGGGCTTCGGCCTTGGCAGACTTGGCAGCCTCTAGGGCCGTTGCAAGCTCGGATGCTTGCGCCTTCGACTCCAGCTCCAAACTCTCATGTTTTTTCATGAGAGCCTAAAGCTCATGCTGCACCTTGCCGACCTGAGCCCCAAGTTTGTCTCGCTCGGTGCGCTCCACGGACGTTTTCTTTTCGGCCTCAGACAGCGCCTGCTTAAGGGTCGCCACCTCAGTCGTGGCCCCTACAATAAGCAGTACAATCCTGTTACTCTTTTTGCAATCAAGCCTTTTTATAGGCACTTTTTCTGTAAGGTATTTCTTACCTTCTTCCTCCTCGAGCCACCGCTTGGCAAGGCTGAGCTCTTGCTCGGTCCGCTCGAGGTCCTGCTTCAGGACACGCACCTCCGCAGTCAGTGCAGCGGTGGATAGCAGCGAAGCCTGCATACGCATATTGACTCTTTTTTAGACTCCTGCGAAATTTAATAGATCCTCTATTCGGCTTTTCTTTCCGAACGCCAAACAGAGCATCAGGGGCTACTGTCTATGCGGTAATATTTTTACATATTTTTACTTACCTCGAAGCCTGTTAGAAGGCTAGCGCAAGCTTCAGTCAGTCCGCTCTTGGCGGACTGAACCTTCTGGATCACCGTACTCATAATAGTATGGTGCCCCTCGTCAATGGAGGCGTCATCAAGCACCTCCAGCAGATTGTTCGGCACCTCTGGTTGGACGGAGGCCGCCAGCTCAGAAGGCTTGCTCCTCTTGGAAGGAGTTCGCCTACCGCGGTCCGGAACTAATTCCGGCGCGGTGTCCGGCACAAAGCCGGACTTAGAGCCCTGGGGAGCCTTATCCCCTTCACTCCTGGAGTCCGGGAGGTTGCCTTGCGGCTCCTCCGGGACCACCTCCTCCTGCCCTGGAGCTTGTCGCGATGCCACTTCGGTGTCGTCTGCAGTGCGGGGGGAGACAACGGGCGGAACTGAGTTCACGTCCGATGAGTCCAGGGAGCCGCCCGACGACTCGTCGAATTCGGCCCGGGGTGGACTGCATAATTACATTCGACATTAGGGAAAGCTGTGCAAAAGGAACATCATGAGTTACTCTGATACCCGAACTTACGATTTTGCCGGACGCTTGGCCCTGTTTGGCCACTCCTCTTTGCCCTCTTCGGCATTGGGGGCATAGTCCGGCGGAGGGGTCTTCCTTTTCCTAGACCCCTCGGCCTCCCCCGTGGGGGCGGCCTTCCTCTTCTCTCCACCCTCCGCTGGGGGGGAGAGTTTTCTTCTTCCTCCTCCTCGTTTTCGCGGGAGGAGGGCGTCTCGGACTCGTCAGATGACGAGTCTGACACCACCACGTTGCGGGCACTCTTTCGAGTCCCCGTGGTCTTCTTCTTCTTGGCCTTATTCTCCGGCACCACATAAGGCACCGGAACCAGCAGCTTCGCTGGTAGAGCTGGGGCTGGGTCTTCGGGCAGCGGAGCCGGACAGTTAATCGGTCCGGATATCGCCCGCCAAGCCTGTCAAAGGTAAGGGAGTTTAGATCCCGCATAGAGTCAAACTATGAAAAAAGCTTAACATCCTGTAAAAGGTGTAGATGGCATACCTCGCTAGCGTGACGCTGCGAGCTGTATCCGCGGTCCTCAGAAGCGGATGCGGGAGCCTCGGCGCCCTTGAATAGCATCTTCCAGGCGTCTTTGTACGTCGTGTCGAAGAGCCTGCTGAGGGTTTGATGCTGCGCCGGGTCGAACTCCCACAGATTAAAATCCCGTTGTTGGCACGGGAGGATCCAGCGGACGAGCATAATCTGGATTACATTAACAAGCCGGACTGGCTTGTTCACCAGGGACTGGATGCATGTTTGCAATCCGGTCACCTCTTTTTCGTCACCCCACGACAGGCCCGTCTCTTTCCAGGACATAAGCCGCGTGGGGGTCCGGATCGGAACTCGGGGGCTGCGGTCCATTTCGGATCGCGCGGCTCGGTGATATAAAACCACCCGGATTGCCATCCCTTTAGGGTCTCCACGAAAGAGCCCTCAAACCATAGGACGTTAGCCATCCTGCCCGCCATGGCGCCTCCGCACTCCGCTTGGCTGCCGCGCACCACCTTGGGCTTGACGTTGAAGGTCTTGAGCCAGAGGCCGAAATGGGGGCGGACGCGGAGAAAAGCCAAGCACACGACGATAAACGCCGAGATGTTGAGGATGAAGTTCGGAGCCAGATCGTGGAAATCCAGGCCGTAGTAGAACATGAGCCCCCGGACAAATGGGTGGAGTGGAAAACCCAGTCCGCGAAGGAAGTGGGGGAGAAATACTACCCTCTCATGGGGCCTTGGGGTGGGGAGAAGCTGCCCCTCTTCAGGAAGCCGGTGCGCGATGTCCTTGGATAGGTATCAGGCCTTCCTTAGCTTCTTGACTTTACCCTCCGTGGCGGAGGAGACCATCCACTTGCCTCCCGCTCCGGACATTGCTGGAGAAGGTTGAGGTGGGAAGTGCGGGCTTGGGTGCTGGAGCTCGGGTGCGCAGGAGATGGATAGGCAAAGGAGGAAGAAGGTGTAGGTAAAAAGGTGGATCCTTGTCCCCTTATATGGGCAGATGCGGTTGTGCGTCCCACCTGCCTAGTAAAACTCGCTTGCCTCCCAAGCATCGTGATAAGTGGCGCGGTTGGGTTACCCATATCCGTATTGATGAGAATCCCGTAAAAGGGGGGTACACGATCTCTGCTTCAACAAGATGTGCCAAGGAAACCGCCTCGCAAAACACGCTGAGGTGGAAAAGTGAAAACGATTCGAGTGAAGGACTTGGCTGTAGTGTGTTGACGCACTGCAGAATACGTCAGCAGATTTGATTTGTGTTAATATTATTCTCTCTATGGCAATATGTGGAAGCTTATTTTGCAGAGCCGGACACTACTCTTGGTGTTTACAATCTTCTATGAAGGACTTGGAGGAGGAACCCGCCTTGCAATGCCGAAGACAATTTGCGTGCCGGACTCGTCGTCATTGAAGCCTGGTTCAGGGGCTACTGAGGGAGTCCTGGATTAGGGGGTGTCCGGATAGCCAGACTATAACCTTTGGCCGGACTCCTGGACTATGAAGATACAAGATTGAAGACTTCATCCCGTGTCCGGATGGGACTTTCCTTGGCGTGGAAGGCAAGCTTGGCGATGCGGATATTCAAGATCTCCTACCATTGTAACCGACTCAATGTAACCCTAACCCTATCCGATGTCTATATAAACCGGAGAGTTGTAGTCTGTAGGCAATCAACTCCATATACAACAATCATACCATAGGCTAGCTTCTAGGGTAGATCTACTCTTGTACTAGCCATATCATCAATATTAATCAAGCAGGACGTAGGGTTTTACCTCCATCAAGAGGGCCCGAACCTGGGTAAAACATCGTGTTCCCTGCCTCCTGTTACCATCCGGCCTAGACGCACAGTTCGGGACCCACTACCCGAGATCCGCCTGTTTTGACACCGACAAGGAGCAAATCCCCGGCTCATGTGATCGGTAAAAATGATCACCTCCCCTTCCTTGGGTTGAGGTTTCTCTTCAGACGGTTCAGGAGCATGATAAGACATGACATCCTTCTTGGGCAGATGGGCAGACTTTACAAACTCGGACAGTTTGTTCTCTGTAACAATGGATGGGACCCAGTTGCAGGTAACAGGAGGTTTAACAGCTTTGGGTGCCATTGGGTAAATTGAAGCCTACAACAAGATAAAGGAATTTTTTCCGGTTTATTATAACCCGGAGAATAAAACATTGTTAGGTTATTTAAGATGGCGGTTTATGAAGGGGCCTAATGACATGCAGGTAACTATGTGATAATGTTTAACAGCTGCAAGTATTAAAGATGATTAAGGTTTTCTTAAGTTGCCAGAGGCAAGCGGTGCTGACAGCCGGTATTATCGTAAATCGGCTACACGGACTACTATGGCTGAAATAGAGTCAACAGACGCAGTTTTTTGGCTAAGTGTGGAACAAACAGGTTTCACAAGTTGTAATCATTATTTTGGATCAAACGATGCTCTGGAAAGGAAAATATTTCTAGATCTAAAACAGTACAGAAAAGTTCATATACTCGCGGAAGGCTTCCAAAACAAGGGAAATGAGATCTGTTCTCATTCAGGATAAGCACAAACATTTTCCGCAACAGTTCTAAGTTGTTTTTATAATCTAAACAAGGCATTGAAGGTGAGAGCTAATGGAGGTTTGCGTCGGGCGGTGGTGAACGACGACGAACTCAAGACGGTTTCAATGCAGATCTGAGAAGGGGGAAAAGAGGAACTCACAGATGCGGAAGAACTGCGGAGGGTCACCATCGTTTTCTGGTCAAGATCAGGGTGATGCAGCGGCCTGAGTCGGTGAAGACGAGGGGGTCGACGGCGGCGGCGGCGGCGGAGCTTGAGCAGCAAAGAAGGAGGTGCGAGGAGGAAGACAACTGAAGGAAATGAAAAAGACCTAGGTCGCATCTATTTATAAGGAGGGGCTGACCAAGATGGCACGAGAAACAAGGAGACGGAATATCATTTTACAACAACCCTGACGCCTCGATTTTCCGGATGGTCAGTAAAGGCAAAGATCCGTTGGAGGATATGACGGAATAAAATATGAGTTTTATTGAAGATGACGTCACGGAGATTTAACCCAGATCCAGATGATGACGTCACGGCGGGTTAAAGTTTCCGCACAAAACAGAAGACTGAAGGCCAGTTCATAAGGTTTTTAAAGATTGACATGAACCGGTTCAAATCAATCTGGGGCCTAATGTTGGGGATATAACTATTTATGTAAGCCGCCCAGGAGGGGCCGGGTTACGCAAAGAGAAGCCCATCTGAAGCCCAAGACCAAGACGTGAAGATGGCGGTTCAGTAAAGGGTCTAAAGGCCCACAAGCGATTTATGGCCCATGGTGATAAACCGCCATGAGGGCGTGACTTGTATTGTAAGGTAGAAGTAACTAGTCACCGAGCCGGACACTGTTTATGAGCCGGCTGGGACTCTGTAAGCCATAGGGCGTCGACCCGTGTATATAAGGGGACGACCCGCTGGCGGCTTAGGGTAAGAAACAACAAATCGAGAACCGGGCATAGCGTATCTCGCTCCCTGGTCATCGAAACCTCAAGCAATTCCAACCCAACTAGACGTAGGCCTTCCTTCACCGTAAGGGGCTGAACTAGTATAAACCTCGCGTGTCCTTTGTCCCGATTAACCCCTTCAAGCTTCCTAGCTGCGATGGCTCCACGATTAAGTCCTTGCAAGAGGACATCTGCCGTGACAATTGCATGACAGATTCTACTATTAAGAAACCTATGGGAAGAATTAATGATGTTCTTATTGTTGCAAATAGGAATTATGTGCCCATAGATTTCATTGTTCTTGATATAGATTGCAATCCTTCTTGCCCTATTATTCTTGGTAGACCTTTCCTTAGAACGGGTTGGTGCGATTATTGATATGAAGGAAGGGAATATTAGATTTCAATTTCCATTAAAAAAGGGCATGGAACACTTTACAAGAAAGAAAATAAAATTTCCATATGAAACTATCATGAGAGCCACTTATGGATTGCCTACCAAAGATGGCAATACTTAGATCTATCCTCGCTTTTATGCCTAGCTAGGGGCGTTAAACGGTAGCGCTTGTTGGGAGGCAACCCAATTTTATTTTTATTCCTTGCTCTTTGCTCCTGTTTAGTAATAAATAAATTATTTAGCCTCTGTTTTGGTTGTGTTTTTTGTGTTTAATTAGTGTTTGTGCCAAGTAGAATCGTTGGGAAGACTTGGGGAAAGTCTTGTTGAACTTGCTGTAAAAAATAGAAACTTTAGTGCTCACGAGAACTGCTGTCATTTTTATTTGGAGAGAGATATTTAGTTAATTCTTTTTTAAGATGATTACTAGATAAATTCCTCACGTCCAGCAATTTATTTTAGAATTTTTGGGGTTCCAGATCTTGCGCTACGTACAGATTACTACAGACTGTTCTGTTTTTGACAGATTCTGTTTTTCGTGTGTTGTTTGCTTATTTTGATGAATCTATGGTTAGTAAAATAGTTTATAATCCATAGAGAAGTTGGAATACAGTAGGTTTAACACCAATATAAATAAATAATGAGTTCATTACAGTACCTTGAAGTGGTCTTTTGTTTTATTTCGCTAACGGAGTTCACGAGTTTTCTACTTTAAGTTTTGTGTTGTGAAGTTTTCAAGTTTTGGGTGAATTCTTGTGATGGATTATGGAACAAGGAGTGTCAAGAGACTAAGCTTTGGGATGCCCATGGCACCCCCAAGATAATCCAAGGACACCAAAAATTCAAAGCTTGGGGATGCCCCGGAAGGCATCCCCTCTTTCGTCCACTTCCATCGGTAATTTACTTGGAGCTATATTTTTATTCACCAACATGATATGTGTTTTGCTTGGAGCATCTTGTATTATTTATGTCTTTGGTTGTTAGTGTACCACAATCATCCTTGCTTCACACACCTTTTGAGAGAGCCATACATGAATTAGAATTTGATAGAATACTCTATGTGCTTCACTTATATCTTTTGAGCTAAGTAGTTTTGCTCTATGTGCTTCACTTATATCTTTTGAGCGTTATAATTTTGCTCTATGTGCTTCACTTAGATTTTTTAGAGCATGGTGGTGGATTTGTTTTAAAGAAACTATTGATCTCTCATGCTTCACTTAAATTATTTTGAGAGTCTTAATAGCATGGTAATTTGCTTAATAATAACATGCTTGGTATTCAAGATTTGTGAAACTTTCTTTTGAGTGTGTTGAATACTAAGAAAAGTTGGATGCTTGATAATTGTTTTGAGATATGGAGGTAGTAATATAAAAGTCATGCTAGTAGAGTAATTGTGAATTTGAGAAGTGCTTGAGTTAAAGTTTGCAAGTCCCGTAGCATGCACCTATGGTAAACGTTATGCAACAAATTTGAAACATGAGGTGTTATTTGATTGTCCTCCTTATGAGTGGCGGTCGGGGCCGAGCGATGGTCTTTTCCTACCAATCTATCCCCCTAGGAGCATGCGCGTAATACTTTGGTTTTTGATGGCTTGTAGAGTTTTGCAATAAGTATATGAGTTCTTTATGACTAATGTTGAGTCCATGGATTATACGCACTCTCACCCTTCCATCATTGCTAGCCTCTACGGTACCGTGCATTGCCCTTTCTCACATCGAGAGTTGGTGCAAACTTCGCCGGTGCATCCAAACCCCATGATATGATACGCTCTTTCACACATAAACTCCTTATATCTTCCTCAAAACAGCTACCATACCTACCTATTATGGCATTTCCATAGCAATTCCGAGATATATTGCCATGCAACTTTCCACCATCCAGTTTATCATGACACATTCATCATTGTCATATTGCTTAGCATGATCATGTAGTTGACATAGTATTTGTGGCAAAGCCACCATTCATAATTTTTTCATACTTGTCACTCTTGATCCATTGCATATCTTGGTACACCGCCGGAGGCATCCATATAGAGTCATACTTTGTTCTAGTATCGAGTTGTAAATAAATAGAAGTGTGATGATCATCATTCAATAGAGCATTGTCCCAAAAAAAGAGAGAAAGGTCAAAGAAAAAAAGGCCCAAAAAAGAGAAAATAAATAAAAAGGCGCAATGCTACTATTCCTTTTTTCCACACTTGTGCTTCAAAGTAGCACCATGTTCTTCATATAGAGAGTCTCTTGAGTTATCACTTTCATATACTAGTGGGAATTTTCAATATAGAACTTGGCTTGTATATTCCAACAATGGGCCTCCTCAAGTGCCCTAGGTCTTCGTGAGCAAGCAAGTTGGATGCACACCCACTTAGTTTCTTTTATTGAGCTTTCATACATTTATAGCTCTAGTGCATCCCTTGCATGGCAATCCCTACTCCTTGCGTTAACATCAATCGATGGGCATCTCCCTAGCCCGTTGATTAGCCTCGTTGATGTGAGACTTTCTCCTTTTTGTCTTCTCCACATAACCCCCATCATTATTCTATTCCACCCATAGTGCTATATCCATGGCTCACGCTCATGTATTGCGTGAAAGTTTATGAGTTTGAAATTATTAAGGTATGAAACAATTGCTTGGCTTGTCATCGGGGTTGTGCAGGATGAGAGCATTCTTGTGTGATGAAAATGGAGCATGACTAAACTATATGATTTTGTAGGGATGAACTTTATTTGGCCATGTTACTTTAAGAAAACATAATTGCTTTGTTGGTTTGCTTGAAGTATTATTATTCTCTATGTCAATATGAACTTTTGTCTTGAATCTTCCTAATCTGAATATTCATACCACAATTAAGAAGATTTGCATTGAAATTATGCCAAGTAGCACTCCTATAACGCCCTCGATGCGGCTATATCTCCCACGTGTCGAAGCACGACTTAGAGGCATAACCGCATTGAAAGCAATGTCACAAGTGAGGTAATCTTCACACAACCCATGTAATACATAAGGGAAAAAGATACATAGTTGGCTTACACTCGCCACTTCACACAATACATGAATAAGGCATTACATCATCCAAATACAATCAAGGTTCGACTACGGAACCAAAATAAAAGAAGACTACCCCAAAAGCTACATAGATCCCTGATCGACCCCAACTGGGCTCCACTGCTGATCAACTGGAAACAGAAACGACACAATGGGCAAGATCTTCATCGAGCTCCTCCTGAGCTTGGTTGCGTCACCTGCTCAGTAACATCGGCACCTGCAACTGGTTTTGGAAGTATCTGTGAGTCACGGGGACTCAGCAATCTCACACCCTCGCAATCAAGACTATTTAAGCTTATCGGAAGGGTAAAGGTATGATGTGGAGCTGCAGCAAGCGACTAGCATATTTGGTGGCTAACAACGCAAATGAGAGTGAGAAGAGAAGGCAAAAGTACGGTCGAACAACTATGATCAAGAAGTGATCCTAGAACAACCTACGTCAAACATTACTCCAACACCGTGTTCACTTCCCGGACACCGCCGGAAAGAGACCATCACGGTTACACACGCGGTTGATGCATTTTAGTTAAGATAATCTTCAGGTTTTCTACAACCGGACATTAACAAATTCCCATCTGCCCATAACCGCGGGCACGACTTTCAAAAGTTCAAATCCCTGCAGGGGAGTCCCAACTTAGCCCATCACAAGCTCTCACGGTCAATGAAGGATATTCCTTCTAGCGGTAAAACCCGATCAGACTCGGAATCCCGGTTACAAGACATCCTCGACAATGGTAAAACAAGTCCAGCAAGACCACCCGCTGTACCGACAAATCCCGATAGGAGCTGCACATATCTCGTTCTCAGGGCACACCGGATAAGCTAAGCGTACGGAAGCCAACGTAACCCAAGTTGCCAAGGGACAGCCCCCGCACGATGCTCTCGGTTGGACCAACACTTAGAGAAGCACTGGCCCGGGGGGGTTAAAATAAAGATGACCCTTGGGCTGGCCGACCCTAGGGAAATAAAAGGCTAGGTGGCGAATGGTAAAACCAAGGTTGGGCCTTGCTGGAGGAGTTTTATTCAAGGCGGACTGTCAAGGGGTTCCCATTATAACCCAACCGCGTAAGGAACGCAAAATCCGGGAACATAACACCGATATGACGGAAACTAGGGCGGCAAGAGTGGAACAAAACACCAGGCATAAGGCCGAGCCTTACACCCTTTACCAAGTATATAGATGCATTAATAAAATAAAAGATATTGTGATATCCCAAAAAAATATCCATGTTCCAAACATGGAACAAACTCCAATCTTCACCTGCAACTAACAACGCTATAAGAGGGGCTGAGCAAAGCGGTAACATAGCCATACAACGGTTTGCTAGGACAAGGTGGGTTAGAGGCTTGGTTCAACAATATAGGAGGCATGATAAGCAAGTGGTAGGTATCGCAGCATAGGCATAGCAAAAGAGCGAGCAACTAGCAAGCAACGACAGAAGTGATTTCGAGGGTATGGTCATCTTGCCTGAGATCCCGCAAGGAAGAAGAACGAGTCCATGAAGAAGACAAACAGACGTAGTCGAATGGGTCCTCACAAACGCGACGTTATCGGAACCAACCCGAAGAAGCAACACCGGAAAGAAGCACACAACATAGTAAACAAACAACACATGAACATGATATGATATGCGGGATGCGGTATGTGATGCATATGCATGATTTGGAAAGGAATGATTGAACCTGGCCTCAACTTGGAAAACCAATAGTGCCACTGGAAAGGTGAGGTCATTTCGGTTGAAATCGATATAAAGATCACCGGAATCGGATGCACGGTTTGGAAATGGCGAGCAAAACAAATATGGCACCGGTCTGCGATAAACAACAAGTGACCAACTAAATGCATCAAGATAAATATGCTACAGCACTCAAACATGGCAACAAAATACATGGCAGGGATCCATAACATGCACGGATCAATAACAACAAGCTTGGCAAAATTGCTAAACAAGTTAACAATCTGCCAGGAACATTTTATAGCAAAAGTAGAGCTCGATTGACTCAAGCTAGGATGCTCCATAAATGCAAAAAAAGACATGGATGGATATAGCACCACAATGTTAACAAAACATCCTTACTGATCATCCTCAAAAGAGGCACGGATCACTAGGAAACAACATGAACATATGGCATAAAAGCAAAAACAGGACAAGGACTTAGTGAAATTCTAAGTCCCTGAAATCAGCATCAACGATTACGCTACTATGCAAGCTTGTGCTAGTCACCACAAAGATCACAAAAATACATGGCATACACCCCTGTAAAGATGGCATGACATATAACAAAACACATGTAGAGCTCAGGGTCATATCGTGCACACATTGATCATGGCAAAAATGACAAAATGCCATTTGCTGAAACAGATCTGACAAATTCATCACATAGCCCTCTTCCAACAACATTTCGGGCACCATATGAGCTCAAATGAAAATGATGCAATGAGATGAAATGATGTACTCGTCGAGACGAACATTTTGATATGCTACACGCACGAATCGGGGCAACGGATGATGAGTTATGATGCGATGAAAATTGCATAAAGTTACTGAGATATGGGGACTTAGCAGATTTTAGAAAAAGATCATGAGCGCTAGATAACTAAGATGTGCACAGGGCGGGAAATAGGAGAGGCTCACCACTGGGCTCGGCCCAGGAAGGAAGGAGAGGAAGGTGGGCCGACAGGCGCGGGCCTGGACGAGGTCGGGCCCAGGGGCGACGCTCGCTTCGTCGTCTCCTTCATCCGACTGCACAAGGCAGGAGGCCGTGGCGCGGTCAACGGCGGCTGGGAGGGTTTCCGGCGAGGTGGGCACGACAGGGATCGGCGGGAACGGACGGATCCAGAGGAGAGGGTGCCGGATCCGTCCTCGGAGGAGCTCCAAACGGCGACGGGAGCGGATCGGGGCGGCGCCGCGCTTCCTGTTGAAGTGCAGAGAGAGAGAGATGAGGAGAGATCGAGAGAGGGAGAGAGAGAGAGAGAGAGAAGCAAGAGACAGGGCGACAGGGAGGCGCAAGCTCACCGGGACGTTGGTGCTCATCGATGGTGGCAAAGCAGTGGGCTTCGAGGGGCAGCGGGGTGGAGGCGCTGGTGAGGTCGGGCGGCGGAGCGCGGGCCTGGCGCGGCCCGATTCCGGCCCGGGACGGGCCGGATCTGGGCCCCGGGCGGCGGCGGCGAAGTGGGGCGGCGGGGTGCCACTGCTGCGATGGGAATGGCCCAAGGTGGCGGCGCTGCTGATGTGGCACGACCCGATTGGTCGGAGTGAGGTGGAGGGCGCGGTGGACATGTCCGGCGCTGTGAGGACGCGTCCGGCGGCGCGAGGGAAGGGGTTTTTTGGGTTTCGTCCGTGCATTTTGATGGGGTGCACATATATATAGGTAGAGGGAGCTAGGAGAGTCCAAATGAGGTGCGGTTTTTGGCCACGTGATCGTGATCGAACGACAGAGATGATGGAGGGGGTTTAGGTGGGCTTTGGGCCACTTTGGAGGGGTGTTGGGCTGCAACAAACACGAGGCCTTTTCGGTTCCTCGGTTAACCGTTGGAGTATCAAAGAAAGTACAAATGGTACGAAACTTGACAGGCGGTCTACCGGTAGTAACCCAAGGCCGCATGGAAAGTCTCGGTCCAATCCAAAAACGTTTAACACCCGCACATGAAAAGAGGTAGAAGGGGACACCGGGTGACATAGGAGCGCCGGATTGCAAAACGGACAACGGGGAAAATGCTCGGATGCATGAGACGAACATGTATGCAAATGAAAATGCACATGATGACATGATATGGAAATGCATGACACGCAAGCAATGACAAGGCAACACGGCGAATAACTGGAAGACACCTGGCACATCGGTCTTGGGGCGTTACAACTCCGCATCAAAAATTCTCTTTTTATCATTTACCTACTCGAGGACGAGTAGGAATTAAGCTTGGGGATGCCTGATACGTCTCCAACATATCTATAATTTTTGATTGCTCCATGCTATATTATCTACTATTTTGGACTATATTGGGCTTTATTTTCCACTTTTATATTATTTTTGGGACTAACCTATTAACCGGAGGCCCAGCCCAGAATTGCTGTTTTTTGCCTATTTCAGTGTATCGAAGAAACGGAATATCAAACGGAGTCCAAACGGAATAAAACCTTCGGGAACGTGATTTTCTCGCCGAACGTGATCCAGGAGACTTGGACCCTACTCCAAGGAGTCAAAGAGGCGGTCACGAGGGTGGGGGGCGCCCCCCCTAGGGCGCGCCCCCTGCCTCATGGGCCCCTCGGTGCTCCACCGACGTACTCCTTCCTCCTATATATACCTACATACCCCCAAACGATCAGAACAGGAGCCAAAAACCTAACTCCACCGCCGCAACTTTCTGTATCCACGAGATACTATCTTGGGGCCTGTTCCGGAGCTCCGCGGGAAGAGGGCCGTCATCACGGAGGGCTTCTACATCATCATAGCCCCTCCGATGAAGTGTGAGTAGTTTACCTCAGACCTTCGGGTCCATAGTTAGTAGCTAGATGGCTTCTTCTCTCTTTTTGGATCTCAATACAAAGTTCTCCCTCTCTCTCGTGGAGATCTATTCGATGTAATCTTCTTTTTGCGGTGTGTTTGTTGAGACTGATGAATTGTGGGTTTATGATCAAGTCTATCTATGAATAATATTTGAATCTTCTCTGAATTCTTTGATGCATGATTGGTTATCTTTGCAAGTCTCTTTGAATTATCCGTTTGGTTTGGCCAACTAGATTGGTAGTTCTTGCCATGGGAGAAGTGCTTAGCTTTGGGTTTGATCTTGCGGTGTCCTTTCACGGTGATAGAAGGGGCAACAAGGCACGTATTGCATCGTTGCCATCGAGGATAACAAGATGGGGTTTATTTCATATTGCATGAATTTATCTCTCTACATCATGTCATCTTGCTTAAAGCGTTACTCAGTTTTTAACTTAATACTCTAGATGCATGTTGGATAGCGGTCGATGAGTGGAGTAATAGTAGTAGATGCAGAATCGTTTTGGTCTACTTGTCACGGACGTGATGCCTATATACATGATCATGCCTAGATATTCTCATAACTATGCTCAATTTTGTCAATTTCTCAATAGTAATTTGTTCACCCACCGTAGAATACTTATGCTCTTGAGAGAAGCCACTAGTGAAACCTATGGCCCCCGGGTCTATTCTCATCATATCAATCTCCATCACTTTAATCTTGCTTTGCTTTTTACTTTGCCTTTTACTTTTTACTTTGCATCTTTATACCAAAAATATTATATCTATCAGATCTCACTCTCGTAAGTGACCGTGAAGGGACTGACAACCCCTAATCGCGTTGGTTGCGAGTAGCTATCGTTTTGTGCAGGTACGAGGGACTTGAGAGTGGCCTCCTACTGGATTGATACCTTGGTCTCAAAAACTGAGGGAAATACTTACGCTACTCTGCTGCATCATCCCTTCCTCTTCGGGGAAATCCAACGCAAGCTTAAGAGGTAGCATCAACCAAGCAGAGATGTGGGGCTTGTATGCTTTTAATGACTTGAGATTATCAAACATGACATGCAGTGGTCAGTTCGTTGCACAAGAACAAATACAATCCACGTCAGCACACATGCATCTTATATAGCATCACATCCAATGGCTATAAAAGATGAATGAGACCAAATTATATCTCATCTAGATGAGTTCTAGCAAAACTATATTAATAATACTTAGTACTCCTGCGCCATGTATCATATATTAGTATCATGTAGTACTTTATTTATTTATGAGGTATCCAGATTGTATTGCACCGCCAAGAAAAGAGGGTAACATCAAAATTATGGACTACTTTTTTGAGTATGTTGGTAAGGTCCGGTCATAGTCACTTGTTGAAATCTCTAAAAAGACAAATACTCCCTCTGTCCGTAAATACTTGTCATCAAAATGGATAAAAGGAAATGTATCTAGACGTATTTTAGTTTTAAATACATCTCTTTTTATCCATTTTGATCACAAGTATTTTCGGAAGGAGGGAGTATAAAACAAAGTTGGTGATGATGGTGTGCGTGCCATCCTGCAATATAGACCGTCAGATTTATATCTAACGGATAGGAAAGAAACTATGGCAATTTTGCAAAAATATACCCACACGTCTCTCCATGTTCGCAAATAAGGCCTTCCCTCGTTCAACCTTTTCTCTCACAAGATAAACTACTCATACAAATGCATCTTGATGTTCCGTGCAACGCACGGGCAGCTAGCTGATTTCTTTTAAAATAGTTGCAGCGATAATTGGGTTGAAGTGATATATTTTATGTCTTCCCCAAATGATTTCAGATTCACTATTAGTAACAAAGAAAAGGTTGCCTTGTTAATTAACAGAAAACAGGGTGAAAACTATCACATGAGGCCGGTAAAAACAAGGCACACTGGGTTCAGCGTCATCGTCACTACAACTGTGCGCGCGCGAGAAGTCTACATATCAAGGGGGCTACCGAGCGAGGCACCGAGACACAATGTTTGAGAGAGAAACCAATTGACAGATTATGATCAGATCGAGTTGTCACCCTTCTGCTGTCATTGTTGGGGGGAGAGAAAGACGTATCGAGAGTGTGCGCGGTAGGCACAGAGGCACAACTAGCGTGTGTGTGTGTGTGTGTTTGAAAGAGGAGTAGATGGATTATTATCAAGATCGATGTGCCACCCTACTCCTTCGGTCGGGTAGTGTGTGTGTGCGTATGTTTGAGAGAGAAGCCAGTCGATAGATTAGTATCAAGATCGAGGTGTCACCCTACTCCTTCGGTGTTGGGAAGTGTGGGTGTGTGTGGGGGGCAGTGACACTCACATATCTCTACTCTTATAAAAAACAGAGTTGGTGATGATGGTGTTCCCACCATCCTGCAATATAGGCCATCCGATTTATATCCGACGGACAGGAAGGAAACTATGGAAATTTTGCAAAAAGATACCCACACCCCTCTCCGCATTTGCAAATAAGGCATTCCCTCGTTCATCATTTTCTCCCACAAGATGAACTTCTCATACAAATGCATCTTGATGTTTCGTGCAATGCATGGGCATCTTGCTAGTAGGGAGAAGGAGTTTTTGTGACACATATCTAGCTATATTAAGGGATAGGTAGATAGCATATGTGCGAGAGACATTATTATACTTTGAGACATTAGTGGCTGTGGGTGGGCGGAATTACAGGGGTGGGCGTGTTAGACATAGAGAGTGTGTGTGTTTATGTGTGAGAGACTTTTAGGACAGGGTAGAAAGACGAATTTAACCCTGGCAGAGGAAGAGAAATACACGAAGTGCGCGTGTGTGATTTCGATGCCCACAGGGAAATGAGATATGTATGCGTGTGAGAGAGATTGCACAATTCATTCATGTATCACTATCTAGCGATCATGGACGTGCATCGCTTGAACATAAGTCAATATCTACTTCATATCGTGGCCAAAGGTACAATATCGATTCAACGCTATAAAGATTGGACACTCACATATCACATTTTTTCTATTTAAATAAACCTTTTCAGTTGTGCATGCCAAAGTTACAGTGATGTTCCTTCAAACAACCAATGTAGCTATCATGTACATGCACCATTGTTACTCTTGCATTCAAATTCATTAGTCTTGGATGATTTAAGTTTCTATTTTGAAGTAATGTATGTAATATTCATATATGAATTCAACGGGTACGCAATTTATGAAACGGAGGCTACCTAATCATATGACATAACACTTTTAAGTAGCTGACTACAATATCCATTTCTTTTTGTGCGCCTCTACACTAACACGTCAATGCATTATGTTTAAAGTAAATAACCAATGGCACTAAATTATCTATTTACACGAGAAATACATAGGCTGAGCATTTGATCCCTTTTTTGTGAACGTGCCACTACACCCGTACGATTGGCCGCGCCCGTGTGAACGTCCAAGTTATCGGCGCATCATCCCGAGTTATTGTCTTTTTTCCGGGGTGGACTTCACACCAGTTATTAACTGCTGACGCGTGCCCCGTGTACACAGTCTAGCATGACCTTCCTGCTAGCACGGTCCAAAATTAGTTGAAACTGGATACGAATGATCCCGCGGGCGGCAAAATCTCCCGCCTCCTTCTAAAATTTCCACCACCTTAGTCTTTAGCATGCGAAATCCCCCTTTTGTCCTTGGTGCACGGAGACCAATAGTTACAATACCGCCCTCATCTACATGATAGGTCGGGGTTGCTTTGGTAACTTCCGGTTCCCCCACTACACGGCACCCCCATTTCCTCTCCCCCTCCCGCAAAAACGACTAACTCCACAGCACTAGAGCATCTTACATCACGCCGTCCGTACTTCATCGCCCTTTCTCCCCTCCCCTCTCAAAACCCTAGACTGCTCATCCACCGGTGTACCATAGCCCATTCACTGCCAACGGTCTCCACCTCGCCGGATCTGCTTCTCCGGCCATCTACCCCTCCCACCTCCCCTAGAAACAAGTAGACTGCTCATCCACCACTGTACCACAACCCATTCAGTGTCGGCCTTGTCCATGGCGCCAGATCTGCTTCGCCGGTACTCTCGTCAACCGCCGCGCATCTGCAGCGGCTCATTCGTACTCCCCACCGGAGACGCTTCGTCCACACGCCCCGGAGCCGCCCCACCGACGCCCCCGTCGACGGCCTCTGATCCTCTTCGCCGACACCTTCCTCAACCCTACCAGAGCCGCTTCGCCGACACCTTCCTCAACCCTACCGAAGCCGCTTCGCCGACACCATCGTCAACCATACCGGAGTAGCTTCGCCTATACCATTCTCAAGCCTACCGGGGCCGCTTTGCCAACTCACAAGTCCATGGCCTCAGATCCGCTTCCTCGCACCCTCATCCAACCTACCGGAGCAGCTTCTGACGCCCCGTCCACGGCCGCAGATCCGCATCGTCGACACCACCTTTAACCCAACCACCGGAGCAGCTTCTGACGCCCCTTCCACGGCCGCAGATCCACATCGTCGACACCATCCTTAAACCAACCACCGGAGCAGCTTCTGACGCCCCGTCCACGGCCGCAGATCCGCGTCGTCGACACCATCCTTAACCCAACCAGCAGAGCAGCTTCACCTACGCCCTCATCCACGGCCACGGATCCGCTTCGCCCACACCGTAGTCCACCCTACCGGAGCCGCTCCACAGACACCCTACTCGACGGTTCTAGATCTCCTTACCGGACCCTGACAGCCAGCGCAGCGTCATCACCCTCGACGTTTCTAACCTGATTCCCACCGTCTGGAGAGATGCCAAGCACCCGCCACGGCCTAGGTACTTGTCACCTCTAAACCCATCCAGCATCACCTGCCCGATGTACTTCAAATATACTAACCGGTCGCTGTTACCTGTTATGCAGCTGGCAAAAAGTACAAGGATGATGTTTCTTCTGGATCTAATAGCTTGGCCAACCAAGATCCTGGACTGAGGCATTGCTATGATCTTGTAAGCGTCTCTCTCTCTCTTGTATTGTTCTGTGCCTGCCAGCGTGCTTTGCTAGGATTTCCGACCAGTAATCCCTATGTGCAGACAATGATTTCTACTAATGGCTGCTAAATTAGATATGTAGATGTCATACATGATATTACCTCGTACCTCTGTTCCTAAATATAAGTCTTTCTAGAGATTCCACTATAGGCTACATACGGAGCAAAATGAGTGAGTCTACACTCGAAAATGCATCTATATACATCTGTATGTGGTCCATACTGGAATCTCTACAAAGACATATATTTAGGAACAAGGGCAGTACATTACACAAAATCGTAGGTGGCATGTAGGAATTCCAGTGCACTACATTAGGCTCCCTTAGAGTGCATGCTAGTCCAGCATACAGAGTCATGGCTAGTTTATGGTACGCACACAATCGTTAATTGGTGGTTTAAATATGCGCAAGGGATATGCAATGTTGTATCATGTAGAGATGTCTGAAATTAGCCGTGTCAACTTGTAGATAGGGTTACACAATGAAAAAGTACAAGATGTATGTGGCAATTTCATGGAACATCGCAAAAAAAGGAGAGGCGGCGGTGAGCCTATACAGTGTGCTATGGTACGTCACTCCTCCATTGCAATCATCGTGACATGTTATTTGTATGCCAGTTCTATTAGCCAGGTTTCTTAGGGACAGTTATTACGAGTTATCCTAAGAAAATAAGCACCTGTGAATATAAGCTCCATGTAATAAGCCAACCAGTTCTTTTCATTGCGTTTTCTGCTTATCTTTGGTATGATCAGTAGAAAGTCTAGATTGCATTATATTTTTTTCATTTTTCTGCCCATATGATCAGTAGAAAGTCTAGACTTGCAAACATCACAAATTGAACCCAGTGCAGTAATTAATATGATAGGAAAACAGACCATCACTATTTTCTCAAATTGCAAATACAAAGATACCATCTACTTGGCACAATCTACTTTGGTCAATGTTTTCCATAGAGATCCCATTGCCTAATTTAAACGAAGAACGCATGACCCACATTTAAATGAAGAACAATTATTTGTTGAAATTTGATGGTCCAACTTGCTGGTTATTATCGTATAGCAGCACCACCTGAAAGCATCATATAGCAGCAGTAGCAGCTCATAGCAACTCATCATACAGCAGCAGCAGTCTGCAATTCATCATATACCAGCAGCAGCTCATATCAATTCATCATATAGCAGCAGCAGGAGCAGCTCATAGCAATTCATCATATAGTAGCAGCAGGAGCGGCTCATAGCAATTCATCATATAGCAGCAGCAGGAGCAGCTTTTAGCAACTCATCATATAGCAGCAGCAGCTCATAGCAATTCATCCTATAGCAGCAGCAACAGCTCATAGCAATTCATCATAGAACAATAGCAGCTCATAGCAATTCATCGTATAGCAGCAGCAGGAGCAGCTCATAGCAATGCATCATATAGCAGCAGCAGAAGCAGCTCATAGCAATTCATCGTATAGTGGATCAGAATGAAAATTTGGCAAAAAATCAGAGGAGATCCTCACCTTGTTGGATGAGCTCATCCTTCAACAGCACCTCAAGGCCATGGCCTGGGAGGAGGGGAGGGGGAATAAGGTGCCTTCTGCCGCAGTGTGGCATCAGCCGTAGTTGTGCAGCACCCGTCGGAGTAGTGCGTTGGCCGAACCAAAGTGGAGTAGCTACTGGAGACCATGAGAATGAGGGGTGGCACCAGAAGGAGGAGCAACCAGGGAGATTTGCCCCTACCCGCCGGCCATGTAGCCTAGCTGGACATAGCATCATCGAGGACCAGGCCAGATGGGACCAGTGGCGACGGCTCGCTGGAGGAACCCTAGTGCTGCAGGCAGGGGATCAAGGTAGACGGAAAGGGGAGAGGAGATGCAAGTGGGCAGGGCAATGAATTCTTGCGTGTTTGTTTTTACTTGAGGGTCAGGTGTGACATGGGCGTCAGCAGTTGCATTTTGAGTGTAATATAGGCAGACAACAGAGTCATTTCACTATTCCCCTTCCCTTCAATTTTTAGTGAGGTTCTACACGAACCACCCCCCTCCAAAGCGAAATTAGTTAAGCCCAAGCCCATAACTCAAAAATGACTTCTTTACATCTTTCATGGCTTATTTTGACAGTATGGCCTGAAAAGGCGGAATCGAACTGGCCCTTAACCTGCAATTCAATTGTGCGTGCAATGATGAATCACGCATGCCTGCTATCTGTACATTTAGGCATCATCATACATGGCATAACCTAATACATGAGCATTCCATTGTAGAATCTGGAATATGCAATGTTTATGTTAGTTCATACGTTGCACATGATGTTTAAATGTCCCTTAAATCTGGTCAGTCAAGTGATGGTCTTTAGGCCTCCTTCTTTGCTTCTTTTCTTGATATGTAAGATTTTCTCACACATCTATTCAATTGCTTGTTTGCATCAGCCAACCATACTAGGACTGTTTATTTTGATTACTTGATGTTCTTGACCTAACACTCTAACCGAGCTTGTCAATGATTTAAACACTAAGGGCTGCTGTAGTGGTGCCTTGTCTAACTCATAGGTGACATAAAGGTTTGGCTGTACACTACAGTAGGCTCTCCAAGAGTACCTGGAGATCCACTTCGAAGGTATGCTTAGTTTTTACATAGTGCAAACATAGTAAATGCTCATTTCATTGTGTGCAAGTGCAAGAGATGCGGCATGTTTCATTATGTGGTGTTGTTTTGTTATAATCTCATTCTTTTGTGTTCACAGACAGGAAAGTATGCATATTTATCTTCCAAGGAGATGAGTAACTAGTTTGTGTCATCTTGCAGAGGGGGTGCAATGAAGATAAGATTGAGGATTTCCAAGTACAAGATGTTAGGAAGGAGCCTTGCAAGAGAAGTAGGAGCTGCGCTGAGCCTCTTCAACCTGCTAAGGTAAGTCACTGTATGCAACTCAACATTTCAATTCCTTGTTTGTTTCAGGCATAGTTAATTTTCTCTTTTCAATTGCTTTATTTGTTCTTAGTTAATGAGATGCCCAAATAATCATGCCTGATGTTCGGTACTTGTATCACTATTAGTTGACATAATTAAAGGCCTTACCATTTAATTACTCTGCCGAAGTGTGCCTGAAGCTTTGAAGTCTACTAACGAACTATCATTGCATGAGGCACACAATCTAGTTATACTACGCTAATGATTGCATAGTTTTGCCTGATGTAGTATGTTTGTATGAAACCCTCTGCTGTTCATTATGCTCCCTAAGACTTTAATTGAGGCACAGAATGGTCAACTGCTTGCTTACTTATACGCAACGTGTTGTCTAAATTTGTAACTTGTCTGTGTTTTCGATTGGTCCCAAACATCATGCTCCTCTAGTGAGCTAAGAGGGATTTCTATATGCAGGCTGCACAGACTATATTTTTTTATAATTTTTAAAATATCACCTGCTTATGCTTCATGACGTGTAACATTTTTTTTGAAAGTGACGTGTAACATTATTGTTAGTCCTGTTTTGCCATGTAGTACTCCCTCCGTTCCGAATTACTTGTCGCATGTATGGATGTATCTAGATGTATTTTAGTTCTAGATACATCCATTTCTGTGATGAGTAATTTGGAACGGAGGGAGTACAAAATAGTGTCTTGTTCGCTTCACTGTTGTAACTATATTTTTGCCCTAGTCATGTGTACTTACAGAAACATTTCAGGATGAAGTGACATCAACACAAAGATCTGCGAGCAGTGCGGCATGGCCGTTACTGAATGATTATGGATTGGAATTGGAATGTGCTGATGTTCTCGAGCATCAACTAGAGGTGGCAAGACAACGTGTACATGATTGTCAACGTATAATCAACAAGTTGAGACTGGACATGCAGGTATTAGATGCAGGAGTCAAAAAATGAAACAAGACACTGAGGTAACCATGAAGGAATTGGAGATTTTGCAGACTGAAATTTGTGCTATCTGAATCCGGCCAATCCTATTTTCTGAAGAGATTATAGTTCAAATGGAGTTAAGTTGATGCGCGTCCATGATGTATGAGCTGTATTTGCCCAGTGTATGTAATTTGCTATTTGTGTATGCTTTATTATCACCTATGCCGAACCATAATGCCCCGTGGGTATAATCGGCTGTAATTTCTTTATTGTATAGTGTATGATTATTCTACCTTTCTATGCCTTGATCTCTTTGTTGTATAGTGTATGGTTTTTAGAGGTGATAGTATTGAGTAGGATAATTCTTTGAATATGCTATATCGTTCAAACGGGGGCCAACTCGCCCGACCATGGCCCTTCACGGGCCGTCGGATCCATGGGCCTTCTACGTCTCGTAGGATCCATGGGCCGCTGACTCATTTATGGGTCTTGTACGGGCCTTTAATGGGCCATAGATGGGCCTTTAATGGAAATCGTACGTTTTATGGGCTGACCATAACGGGTCATTAATAGGCCATATTTGGTGATGCTAGGAAAATGGCCCAACAGACTAACGGTCCACAAACGGGCCGACTGTAACGACGGGCTGAATTTGGCCCACAAGCAGAAAATGGCAGTAACGGGCCGTAAGTAACCGAATGCTGCAAATGAGCCCAAGAATAAATGGGCCCTCAAAAGCCCGAAAGTTAACTTGGGATGGAAACGGCCCAACAGAATAACGGGCCGTTAATGGGTATAAAGTGATACACTGTTCATTATGGGCTAGTTTCACCACGGGCCGTTAATGGGTGTAAAGTAATACACTGTTCATTATGGGCCAGTTTCAGCATGGGCCGCTAATGGGCCAAGAGTTACAAAGGGCCTCATATGGGCCGAAAGACGTCATGGACTATACATGGGCCAGAAGTGAAAACGGGCTGGAATCATATTGGATGGCCCAGATGACGCTATTGGGCCTAATTCGGATAGGGTGTAACGGGCCTTTGGTTAGCGGGCTGTAAATGGGCTATATGCGAATAGGTCGTTAATAGGCTTTCCATGGGCCAGCCCGCCAGCTTTTGACCAAGTCAAATGGGCCGGCCTTTTCACAGGAATGGGCCACTGTTCGGCCGTGCCCCGTGTAGACGTATCATAGGCGCCTTCTGTCTAGTGAGCGGATGACATCTGTCCCAACGATGAGCCGACATGTGTTTCCTCTAGCCAATGATGATTTTACACGTGGAAAATCCCCATTCGTCGGGGATGTTAACGGGTTATCGGATCCAAAACCCGACCCGATAGCTTAACGGCGTTCCGTTATGGTGGATGCCACGTGTCGGTCACCCTTGACGAAAGCACTTCTGTAAAGCACGATTTATCATCATGGAAGTGGATACTTCCGTGATGATAATTTCGGTAATGTCATGGAACACTTCTACGACAGCACAAGTATGACTATCTTGATTCTGTCATAAATTTGTCATGGATGTACATGCATGAAAAAAAACGCGATCTACTGTGACAAACACGTATCATCACGGAAGTGTATTTTTTTGTAGTGAATGATCAATCTAGTAGGCCAAACCAAACTGATAATTTGAAGAGACTTGCAAAGATAATCAATCATGCATAAAAGATTTCAGAGAAAAATCAAATATTGTTCATAGATAAACTTGATCATAAACCCAAAATTCATCGAATCTCGACAAACACACCGCAAAAAGAGTTACATCGAATAGATCTCCAAGAAGGTCGAGGAGAACTTTGTATTGAGATCCAAAGAGAGAGAAGAAGCCATCTAGCTAATAACTATGGACCCCGAAGGTCTGAGGTAAACTACTCACACATCATCGGAGAGGCTATGGTGTTGATGTAGAAGCCCTCCGTGATTGATTCCCCCTCCGGCGGAGCTCTGGAAAAGGCCCCAAGATGGGATCTCTTGGGTACAGAAGGTTGCGGTGGTGGAAATAGGGTTTTGTGGTGCTCATGGATGTTTTCGTGGTATATGGGTATATATATAGGAGGAAGAAGTAGGTCGGTGGAGCCACGAGGGGCCCACGAGGGTGGGGGGCACGCCCAGGGGGGTAGGCGCGCCTCCCTACCTCGTGGCCTCCTCGTTGATTTCTTGACATCCACTCCAAGTCCCCTGGATCACGTTTGTTCCAAAAATAACTCTCCCGAAGGTTTTATTCCGTTTGGATTCTGTTTGATATTCATTTTCTGCGAAACACTGAAATAGGCAAAAAACAACAATTTGCACTGGGCCTTGGGTTAGTAGGTTAGTCCCAAAAATAATATAAAAGTGTATAAATAAGCCCATTCGCATCCAAAACAGATAATATAATAGCATGGAACAATCAAAAATTATAGATACGTTGGAGACGTATCAAGCATCCCCAAGCTTAATTATTGCTCGTCCTCGAGTAGGTAAATGATAAAAACAGAATTTTTGATGTGGAATGCTACCTAGCATAATTCTCGATGTAATTTTCTTTATTGTGGCTTGAATGTTTAGATCCGAAAGATTCAAGACAAAATTTTAATATTGACATAAAAATAATAATACTTCAAGCATAATAACTAAGCAATCATGTCTTCTCAAAATAACATGGCAAAAGAAAGTTCATCCCTGCAAAATCATATAATTTGGTCATGCTCCATTTTCGTCACACAAGAATGCTCTCATCATGCACAACCCCGATGACAAGCCAAGAAATTGTTTCATACTTTAGTAATCTCAAACTTTTTTCAACTTTCACGCAATACATGAGCGTGAGCCATGGATATAAAACTATGGGTGGAATAGAATAATGATAGGGGGTTTATGTGGAGAAGACAAAAAGGAGAAAGTCTCACATCGACGCGGCTAATCAACGGGCTAGGTAGACGCCCATCAATTGATGTCAATGCTAGGAGTAGGGATTGCCATGCAGCGGATGCACTAGAGCTATAAATGTATGAAAGCTCAACAAAAGAAACTAAGTGGGTGTGCATCCAACTTGCTTGCTCACGAAGACCTAGGGCATTCGAGGAAACCCATTGTTGGAATATACAAGCCAAGTTCTATAATGAAAAATTCCCACTAGTATATGAAAGTGACAAACCAAGAGACTCTCTATCATAAAGATCATGGTGGTACTTTGAAGCACAAGTGTCTAAAAAGGATAGTAGCATTGCCCCTTTTTATTTCTTATTTTTTTGGGCCTTTCTCTTTTTTATTTGGGACAATGCTCTATTAATGATGATCATCACACTTCTATTTATTTACAACTCAATGATTACAACTCGATACTAGAACAAAATATGACTCTATATAAATGCCTCCGGCGGTGTGCCAGGAAGTGCAATGAATCAAGAGTGACATGTATGATAAATTATGCATGGTGGCTTTGCCACAAATACAATGTCAACTACATGATCATGCAAAGCAATATGACAATTATGAAGCGTGTCATAAATAAAATGGTGAAAAGTTGCATGGCAATATATCTCGGAATGGCTATGGAAATGCCATAATAGGTAGGTATGGTGGCTGTTTTGAGGAAGATATAAGGAGGTTTATGTGTAATAGAGCGTATCATATCACATGTTTTGGATGCACCGGCGAAGTTCGTACCAACTCTCAAGGTGAGAAAGGGCAATGCACGGTACCGAAGAGGCTAGCAATGATAGAAATGTGAGAGTGCGTATAATCCATGCACTCAACATTAGTCATAAAGAACTCACATACTTATTGCAAAAATCTACAAGTCATCAAAAACCAAGCACTATGCACATGCTCCTAGGGGGGTAGATTGGTAGAAAAGACCATCGCTCGTCCCTGACCGCCACTCATAAGGAGGACAATCAAAGAACACCTCATGTTTCAAATTTGTTACACAACGGTTATCATACGTGCATGCTACGGGACTTGCAAACTTCAACACAAGTATTTATCAAATTCAAAACTACTCAACTATCACAACTCTAATATCACCATCTTTATATCTCAAAACAATTATCAAGTATCAAACTTCTCCTAGTACTCAATGCACTTTCTATGATAGTTTTTATTATACCCATCTTGGATGCCTATCATATTAGGACTAATTTCATAACCAAAGCAAATTACCATGCTATTCTAAAGGACTCTCAGAATAATATAAGTGAACCATGAGAGATCAAAATATGTAAACCACCACCATGCTCTAAAAAGATGTAAGTGTAGCACTAGAGCAAAATTATCTAGCTCAAAATATATAAGTGAAGCACATACACTATTCTAATAAATTCCAATTCATGTGTGTCTCACCCAAAAGGTGTGTACATCAAGGATGATTGTGGTAAGCTAAAAATCAAATACTCAAATCATACAAGACGCTCCAAGCAAAACACATATCATGTGGTGAATAAAAATATAGCCTCAAGTAAAGTTACCGATAGAGGAAGACGAAAGAGGGGATGCCTTCCGGGGCATCCCCAAGCTTAGGCTTTTGGTTCTCCTTGAATTTTACCTTGTGGTGCCTTGGGCATCCCCAATCTTAGGCTCTTTCCACTCCTTATTCCATAATTCATCAAATCTTTACCCAAAACTTGAAAACTTCACAACACAAAACGTAAACAGAAAATCTCATGAGCTCCGTTAGTATAAGAAAACAAACCACCACTTAAGGTACTGTAATGAACTCATTCTTTATTTATTTTTTTGTTAAACCTACTGTATTCCAACTTCTCTATTTCTCATAACCTCCGATACTAGCCATAGATTCATCAAATTAAGCAAACAACACGCGAAAAACAGAATCTGTCAAAAACAGAACAGTCTGTAGTAATTTGTAGGTTTAGAATACTTATTTAACCCACAAAATTCTAAAATAAATTGATGACGTGAGTAATTTATTTATTAATCATCTGCAAAAATAATCAACCTAATCGCACTCTCTAGTAAAAAATGGCAGAAAATCTCGTGAGCGCTAAAGTTTCTGTTTTTACAGCAAGATCGCAAAGACTTTCCCCAAGTCTTCCCAAAGGTTCTACTTGGCACAAACACTAATTAAAATCATAAAACCACATCCAAACATAGGCTATATGAATTATTTATTACTAAACAGAACCAGAAAGCAAGTAACAAAAATAAAATTGGGTTGCCTCCCAACAAGCGCTATCGTTTAACGCCCCTAGCTTGGCATAAAAGCAAGGATAGATCTAGGTATTATCATCTTTGTTATGCAATCCATAAGTGGCTCTCATAATAGAATTCATAAGGTAATTTATTTTATTTCTAGGAAAGTGTTCCATGGCTTTCCTTAACGGACATTGGAATCTAATATTTCCTTCTTTCATATCAATAATTGCACCAATAGTTCTAAGGAAAGGTCTACCAAGAATAATGGGACATGTAGGATTGCAATCTATATCAAGAACAATGAAATATATGGGCATATAATTCCTATTTGCAACAATAAGAACATCATTAATTCTTCCCATAGGTTTCTTAATAGTGGAATCCGCAAGGTGCAAATTTAAAGAACAATCATCAAATTCACGGAAACCTAACACATCACACAAAGTTTTTGGAATCGTGGAAACGCTAGCACCCAAATCACATAAAGCATAACATTCATGATATTTAATTTCAATTTTAATAGTGGGTTCCCACTCATCATAAATTTTTCTAGGGATAGAAACTTCCAATTCAAGCTTTTCTTCATAAGATTGCATTAAAGAATCAACGATATGTTTAGTAAAAGCTTTAGTTTGATTATAAGCATGCGGAGAATTTAGCACGGATTACAACAAGGAAATACCATCTATTAAAGAACAATTATCATAATTAAATTCCTTGAAATCCAAAATAGTGGGTTCATTGCTATGTAAAGTTTTGACCTCTCTGATCCCACTTTTACCAATTTTAGCATCTCTGGATCATTGGGACGCCTTTTAACTAAAGTTGACTCATCTCCAGTCCCATCATTATCAAGATTCATATTGCAAAACAAAGATTTAATAGGGGACACATCAATCACTTTTAGATCTTCATCCTTATTATCATGAAAACTAGAAGAACACGCTTTCACAAAGCAATCTTTTTTTGTGCACATCCTAGCGGTTCTTTCTTTGCACTCATCAATGGAAATTCTCATAGCTTTGAGAGACACATTGATATCATGCTTAGGTGGAATAGATCTAAGTTTCAAAGAATCAACATCAAGAGAAATTCTATCCATGTTCCTAGCCAACTCATCAATCTTAGACAGTTTTTCTTCAATCAAAGCATTGAAACTCTTTTGTGAACTAATAAATTCTTTAATATTAGATTCAAAATAAGAGGGCATCTTATTATAATTTCCATAAGAATTGTTGTAGGAATTACTAGGAAATGGCCTAGGATTAAAATTACCTCTATATGCGTTATTACCAAAGTTGTTCCTACCAACAAAATTCACATCCATAGATTCATTATTATTCTCAATCAAAGTAGACAAAGGCATATAATTAGGATCAGAGGAAACACTCTTATTAGCAAACAATTTCATAAGTTCATCCATCTTTCCACTCAAAACATTAATTTCTTCTATAGCATGAACCTTTTTACTAGTGGATCTTTCGGTGTGCCATTGAGAATAATTAACCATAATATTATCTAGGAGTTTAGTAGCTTCTCCTAAAGTGATTTCCGTAAAAGTGCCTCCCGCGGACGAATCTAAAAGATTTCTAGAAGCAAAGTTCAATCCAGCATAAAAAATTGCATAATCATCCAAAGATTCAAACCATGTGGAGGGCAATTACGTATCATTAATTTCATCCTCTCCCAAGCTTGTGCAACATGTTCATGATCAAGTTGCTTAAAATTCATAATATCGTTTCTAAGTGAGATGATCTTAGTGGGCGGAAAATACTTAGAGATAAAAGCATATTTGCACTTATTCCATGAATCGATACTATTTTTAGGCAAAGACGAAAGCCAAGTTTTAGCACAATCTCTAAGTGAAAACGGGGATAGCTTCAATTTAACAATATCATTATCCACATCTTTCTTCTTTTGAATATCACACAAATTAACAAAGTTGTTTAGATGGGTAGCGGCATCTTCTCTAGGAAGGCCGAAAAACGGATCTTTCATGACAAGATTCAGCAAAGCAGTATTAATTTCACAAGATTCAGCATCGGTAAGAGGAGCAATCGGAGTGCTAATAAAATCATTATTGTTGGTATTAGAAAAGTCACACAACTTACTATTATCTTGAGCCATCGTGACAAACAATCCAACACACAAGCACACAAGAAGCAAGCGAAAAGAGACGAACTAGAAAAGATAAGGGGAACGAAAAAGAGGAGAGCGGAAAAGAGGGCGAATAAAACGGCAAGGGTGAAGTGGGGGAGAGGAAAACGAGAGGCAAATGGCAAATAAAGTAATGCGAGGGATAAGAGTTTGTGATGGGTACTTGGTATGTCTTGACTTGTGCGTAGATCTCCACGGCAACGGCGCCAGAAATCCTTCTTGCTACCTCTTGAGCACTGTGTTGGTTTTCCCTTGAAGAGGAAAGGGTGATGGATCAAAGTAGCGTAAGTATTTCCCTTAGTTTTTGAGAACCAAGGTATCAATCCAGTAGGAGACTACACGCAACTCCCTCGTACCTGCACAAACAAATAAGAACCTCGCAACCACCGCGATAAAGGGGTTGTCAATCCCTTCATGGTCACTTACGAGAGTGAGATCTGATAGAGATAATAATAATAGCTAGTTGAAAGGAGATTAATATAATAGAGAACAGACCCGGGGGCCATAGGTTTCACTAGTGGCTTCTCTCAAGATAGCATAAGTATTACGGTGGGTGAACAAATTACTGTCGAGCAATTGATAGAAAAGTACATAATTATGAGAATATCTAGGCCTGATCATATATATAGGCATCACGTCCGCGACAAGTAGACCGAAACGATTCTGCATCTACTACTATTACTCCACACATCGACCGCTATCCAGCATGCATCTAGAGTATTAAGTTCATAAGAACAGAGTAACGCATTAGGCAAGATGACATGATGTAGAGGGATAAACTCAAGCAATATGATATAAACCCTATCTTTTTATCCTCGATGGCAACAATACAATACATGACTTGCTGCCCCTACTATCATTGGGAAAGGACACCGCAAGATTGAACCCAAAGCTAAGCACTTCTCCCATTGCAAGAAAGATCAATCTAGTAGGCCAAACCAAACTGATAATTCGAAGAGACTTGCAAAGATAACCAATCATACATAAAAGATTTCAGAGAAAAATCAAATATTGTTCGTAGATAAACTTGATCATAAACCCACAATTCATCGGATCTCGACAAACACACCGCAAAAAGAGTTACATCGATTAGATCTCCAAGAAGATCGAGGAGAACTTTGTATTGAGATCCAAAGAGAGAGAAGAAGCCATCTAGCTAATAACTATGGACCCGAAGGTTTGAGGCAAACTACTCACACATCATTGGAGAGGCTATGGTGTTGATGTAGAAGCCCTCCGTGATTGATTCCCCCTCCGGAGGAGCTCCGAAAAAGGCCCCAAGATGGGATCTCTTGGGTACAGAAGGTTGCGGCAGTGGAAATAGGGTTTCGTGGTGCTCATGGATGTTTTCGGGGTATATGGATATATATAGGAGGAAGAAGTAGGTCGGTGGAGCCACGAGGGGCCCATGAGGGTGGGGGCACGCCCAGGGAGGCAGGCGTGCCTCCCTACCTCGTGGCCTCCTCGTTGACTTCTTGACGTCCACTCCAAGTCCCCTGGATCATGTTTGTTCCAAAAATAACTCTCTCGAAGGTTTTATTCCGTTTGGATTCCGTTTGATATTCCTTTTCTGTGGAACACTGAAATAGGAAAAAAATAGCAATTTGCACTGGGCCTTGGGTTAGTAGGTTAGTCCCAAAAATAATATAAAAGTGTATAAATAAGCCCATTAGCATCCAAAACAGATAATATAATAGCATGGAACAATCAAAAAATATAGATACATTGGAGACATAGCGTAAGACGTCTTTGGCCGATCGTCGGGCGTGGTGGAGCTCGGCCAGATGCGGGTCTCGCCCCACTCATTACAGTCATCGGCCATCAAGGGGAGCATAGGGTTGAGGTCCTCCTTCTTGACGATGGAGGAGGCCAGGAGCGTCGGCGCGCGGGAAGAGGAGGTCGCGACCTGGGCCACGGGCTTCGGTTTCCTGGCAGGCGCCATTCGGGGAAGAAGGGAGAGATGTCGCAATGACTGGATCTGAGGAGCTTCTGGCTAGAGAAGGGGATCAGGGCAAGATGAGGATGAGCAATGATGGCCTTGCAGCCGGCGCGCCAGGCTTTTTGCCAGCCTGGGCGGTTGCCGAGGCAACATAGGGAAGTGGGGACGTCCGCCTCCCGTCGTGCACCATGTGTCAAGCCTGGCCCACAGGCGATGAGGGACCGCGTCGCTTCGTCCTCCCTTCGCTGCCTTCACCTCGAAGCCAGGCCAAGCGTGCCTTGGGCCTGGGGGCTATTGTCGGCACTTTGGGATCGGGGGTACCCATACCTGCCTGCGGCCTAGCGCGTGGCTCCCTCGATGGTCCGGTACAGCCTAGCTACAAGACTGTACGTCAAGACCCTCGCGAGGCCCCCGCCCCGCGAGGAGAACAACACTAAGCCCTTCCCGAGGAGCGGCCTCCCGAGGCTGCCTCGCGCGGAGCGGAGATCTCTATGCAAGCACCTCACCTCACGAGGCGCATGATGACGTGAGCCATGATGACCAAGGCCAGGCGGGCGTCAGCGGGCGAATGAGAGGAGAATTTCCTCTTTGGTGCTAAGGAGGCAAAGACGTACGTGGGTTCCCAAGGAATCCCCCGAAGGTTTCCATTCCAGTGCAACAAGACCAAGACCACAAGCTATGTAGGACGGAGGTCAACGCCGAGCCCACCACGGCGTCACGACCAAAAGCATTGCAGATGAAGACCACCTTTAGTTAGGATAAGATGTACTCTTGTCCCCCATCAAAATTGGTCGTTGTGGTATCCCTTCCCGCCTAAGCTATGAGGGAAGAGGACCAAGGCCACTATAAATAGGGACTAGACTCCATGGTAGAGAAGGATCGAATCCCCCGGCCATTGAGCTCTCTCGAGGCATCTCCATCTTGTACCAGTTCATACTCATCCTCCTCACGAGGCAATCCTCGGCAAAGCGGGAGTAGGGTTTTACACCATAAGGTGGCCCGAACCTGGGTAAACCACCGTGTCAACTTCCCCTTCTTCCTCGCACGAACTCACCGCAGCCAAGCCATGGGGGATGAGCAGTAAGTCGTGGTTAGGCTAGATCCTTCGCACACACCCTAGAGTTTAGACCTTATTGGGTCTGTGGAGCCCTGATCCCGATGAATGTTGTCTCATGAAATCCTCTTGTTTATCCTTCATCCTGAGATTGATTGTTGGTGCTAGTTCCTTGTGTTATTCGTTCTGTTTCTTTGTTTTTCGTCGTGTTTGAGTTCTGTATGAATGTCAAATCACTTAGTGTTTGTTGGTTTTGTATTTTCTCTCGTAACCTGGGTATTTTGGCTCGGACCGTGATTTTCCCTCTATTCTTTTTCATCTGATCTTTGTTGTCCATCATAAACATGCAATTTGATTTGAACAAGATTTCAATCTGGTGTCCTTGATCGCGAATGAAATCAACTTCGAACTTTAATCTGCTTTTGGTGCTTGCCCTTCAAACCTTTCGGCCTTCCGTTCAGTTTTCGAGAATTTCGTAGGAAACGGTTGACACGTGCCCACGATCTCACGATCGTGATCACGTCCATTGAATGTGGAACGTCCCGTGCTTTTTGGCCATAGATCTCGAAGGAAGCAGTTTCGCCTACAGGCTATATAAATACCCCCTCCAGGCGTCTCCTTCTTTTGTTCTTCTTCAGATCATCCTCAAACCCTATCTCGCTCTCTTCCCGAGCCCAATCTCCATGCGATGCTGACAATGCACCTCGCCATGCAACTCCGATGAATCCTCGCCGTCGTTGGTCACGTCAGTGCGGTACATCCTCTCCTCCGCATTGTCGTAGTTGATCTTTGCTGCCAAGTTGGGGCGCATAGATCTGGAGCTAGCCCTGTCTTTCCTCTGTTCTAGGGTTGTTCTTACCGGTGTGATTTCTCACTATTTATTTTGCTTGTGATAGATCTTTCGACTTCTCTAAGGTGTGACTTGTACAGTTTGTAGTTTTTCCTCGCACTAGTCAATTTGGATCTAGGGTTCATATGTGTTCTGACAAAACATTAGATAGGTGTTACTCTGTCTGTATGGCATATAGCAATCATGTCGATGATATCTTCCTAAGTGTTCACCATGGACTCCTTCGCTACTTCCAAAAAACTTTCTATGTTACGTAAAAAATGATTATGTGCATGTTTGTGACCTTGTCCTATTTTCCCTTGCCTTCTTTTGTTTTTATCTCAGCATTGGTCATGGCTCATAGTTTGAAAGACCAGTCTGGGTCAGAAGAAGAAATGCCTCAACAACTGGTTGTGGCTGAACAAGTCAAGTTGACTGGTGGTGGAAAACCATCAAAGCCACCCAAGGTTCTGAAGAAGAAATCCGAGTCAGAATCTGAGCAAGAAGAAGATGATATTTCATCGGCTCACAGTCAGCCAGAGGATGAACAGATCACTGATTCAAAGTCTTTGTTTTATGATGGAAATCCCAAGAAGGGAGGTCGTGGCAGAGAGCGGAACACCGCGGTTGAGATGTCTGACCCGGAAGGATATAAAATTCCACCTGGAGTTGAAACCGCAACCAAAACAAATAACAGGCTTCAAAATATTCGACGCCACTGGCCGAAGAAATGGTCCAATCATGAGAACGTCTAAAGGAAATATCAGATCTTGTTCGCATTCACTCCACCCTAGAATGACTGCATCGCCGAAGGTTGCCTCGGTCCAGACGATGAAAATCAGGCCACATCCTCCTGCAAATGCTCATGTTGATTCATTGAAAACAATGGTTGATTTTCTCGAAGAAGTGGAAAAGAGAGCAAAGGCCAAGGCCAAGCATGAAGCTAAGGCCACAAAGACAAATCAAGTGGAACAGATAAATGTCGTGTTAACCCAGCAAGATGTTCAAGAGAAGAAGGAACGGGCCTCTGCCCGAAAGGAAACAAAGGCAAGGAAGTCGGTTTCCCCTCGGGCTTCCAGAAAAAAAATTAGTTACCAGAAAATCTAGGAAGGCAGCTTCTACCTCATCTGATGAATCCTCCGATGGAGATGTTGCCGATGAAATACCAATGTATGACCAGGGAGCTCTTCTTAACAAGCAGTATCAAACTCCATCACCAGCGAAGGTTTCACCTCTGTTGAGAATGTCACCAAGGCTTGCTCCCGCTCGAGTCTTAGATAAACCTTTGGGTTCTGCTGCCCCTTCTGCGGAGAGAAAGCTATTGTTGCTTCCAAGAAGGCCAAAACATGTGTTCCTTCTTCCATGGAGGGACATAAGTATGACTTCGATTTTATGATTGATCTTATTGAATGTGCTGCCTACAATGCAAAATCAGCTGATTTGAGTAGTTTGGATCTGCCCGATGATGTTACCAAGCTGGTAGCAAAACATTTTGCTGAGCTGGGAGAGATTACTAAGGATCTAAACCAAGCTGTCAAGGACAAGAAAACCCTCGAGCAAATGAGGAATAATGCAAATACTGAATCTGAAAGAAAGACCCTGAACAAGGACATTCTTGAGCTCACCAAATCTCTCACTGTTATGAGGAACAATAAGATTGAGTGGAATGCACGGCTGAAGATGGAAGTTTCTCAGCTGTGTGACCGAAGGAATTATGAGATTGCATGTCAAGCAGAAATTACTCGACGAAGGGAAAAGGAAGAAAACATCAGCAAGAAAAAGCAAGAGCCAGCAAACCGGAGGCTATCAAAGATCACCGTATTCGGAATGTTGCAATTGATTCTCCCATTGATTCAAGTACTCCTCTGCAACAGATACCTCCGTCCCCTGCTCATGAGGATGAACCCCTACAGCAAGCTGAACCTGCGACAATTATCATTCCTACCTCTGCTACTCAAGAGGTTGATGTTATTGACATCTTTCTAAACAACCCTGATGAAGGAAATGTCCAGCCTGAGCAACTAGCCTCAGAAGAGAAAATTGATGAAGAAACAGAGGTTGATAAGGCTGTTCTATCGCCATCAAAGGATATGCAAGTTGAGCCCTCCGGATCCAACAAGGAGGATGACAAGGCTGAGGGGGAGCAAAATGCTTCCTGAGGAAATAGCACCCCGGTCATATCATCTAGTGCCCCTACCTAGATGGATGTCGATCTTGCTTTTTGTTTTGTTGCTTTGCAGCCAGAACAGGAAGAAAAGAAAGATGAAGAGCATATGGCTCATGAACAAGTTGTACCGACTGTTATGCCCCAGCAGACCGAAAAAGATGGTGTTCTGACCCAAGTGTTCGACGAAGTTGTTGTGCCTCCCACACATGAAAGTTCACCGAAAGAAAAGGGCCTAGTTCCTGATAGCTAGAATACCGCTGAAGGAGTTCCAGTGATGGAAAATGAAGGTCAGACTAGTGCTCCAATGCCATATGCGCCTGCGAAGATGAAAAGGCCCCCTGCTCCACTTAAGCCAATCAATGAGAATGTGCCAGCATCTAATGATATTCAGCCCAAGGAAATAAGCGATGATCAAAATCTAAAAAATTGCCAAGAAACATTTCCCTTGTTCCCTGCTAGATATGGCCCAAACGGTCCTGCGTTCAATCAGGAGCTTCATCTTTCAAAGCTAACATTTTTTGGGACCAGCCCGTATGAGGGAGAAAGGACTTCACTGTCACCCACGTTTTGGGTCGAAGAACAAGCTATGTATTATGCTCGGATCCTGTTTGGCAAGAATAGAATATTCAATCACAAGATACTAAACTTTGCTGAGCTCAAAGAAATACCCTGTTTCCACCATGCCATAGAGCATATAGAGCATGCTCTTCTGAAAGGCTTCATGCGCTTTAATCATAGCTGGAATTGAGAGGTAATCCATTAGTTCTATGCTATATTGTACATCTCACGAGGGCTTGGAGATAGCTCAACATGGATTGTCGAGTGGATGACTGGAAGGGAAAGGATAAAATGCTCGGTAGATCCGTTTTTTGGCTAGGTTGAAACTTCCTCGATGTGAGTTTGGAAAAGGTTGATAACACATGCTGCATTATTGGGAAGTGTGCAAAGAAAAACTTCACATGCTGATGGATCCCAGTTTGGTCGGAGATGAATGTGTTGATGTAGATCCTAAGAAGTCGTCCTATGACAACAAAGTGATGTTTCATATCATATGCAATTCTCTCACGCCAACGAACAGACCAAATTTTATCAATGGCATCGTAGGAAATGCTCTTCTGGCCATCTCTCAAGGAATTCTGTTTGATATTTCAGGTCTTTCCATTCGCAACTTGGCATGTGCTGCTGACTGATATGTCTCCAACATATCTATAATTTATGAATTATTCATGTCGTTATATTATCATTCTTGGATGTTTACAATCATTTTATAGCAACTTTATATCATTTTTTGGGACTAACCTATTGACATAGTGCCCATTGCCAGTTGCTGTTTTTTGCTTGTTTTTACATCGCAGAAAATCAATACCAAACGGAGTCCAAACGCAGTGAAACTTTTTGGATATTTTTTCTGGACTAGAAGACACCCGGTGGGCCAAAGAAGTACTGGAGGGGAGATTCGAGGAGAGAACAACCCACTAGGGCGCGCCCAGGTGGGTTGTGCCCACCTCGATGGACTCCCGCACCGCCTCTTCGCCTTATAAATTGCCAAATATTCCAAAAACCCTCAGGGTAACCCTAGTTCGAAAGTTCCGCCGCTGCAAACATCTATAGCCACGAAAAAAAATCTAGACCCGTTTCGGCACTCCGGCGGAGGGGGGAATCATCACTAGTGGCCGTCTTCATCATCCTGTCGCCCATCATGATGAGGAGGGAGTAGTCCACCCTCGGGGCTGAGGGTTTGTACCAGTAGCTATGTGTTTAATCTCTCTCTCTCTCTCTCTCTTGTGTTCTTGAGATGGCACGATATTGATGTATCGCGGGCTTTGTTAATATAGTTGGATCATATGGTGTTTTCCACTCTCTATCTTGTTGTGATGAATTGTGTTTTCCCTTTGAGATTTCGTTTTATCGGATTGAATACTTTTATGGATTTGAGATCACTTTATGTTTGTGTTGCTATGAATACCCATGGTGACAATGGGGTATCATATTGATTCACTTGATATATGTTTTCGCATTCAAATCATGGATTCCCGAGGTGACATTGGGGTAATCTATGCATAGGGGTTGATGCACGTTCTTGTCTTTGTTTCCCCAGTAGAAATCTTGGGGCATTCTTTGAAGTTCTTTGTGTTGGACTGAGTATTATGAATCTAAAATTATTTGGTGTTATTTTAGTACGAACTCTTGGATAGATCGATCGGAAAGAATAGCTTCGACGTGGTTTCGTACCCTACAAACATTTCCTTCTTATGTTCTCCGCTAGATAGGAACTTTGGAGTGATTCCTCATCGCACTTTGAGGGATGGTTATATGATCCAATTAGATTAGCATTGTTGAGAGATTGCACTAGCGAAAGTACGGACCCTAGGCCTTGTTTTCAAGCACTGCAATATCGTCTGTGCTCACTTTTGTTACATGCTAACTTGCTGTTTTTTTTATTGTCACTATCACAAAAATCAATATCTACTATCATTACTACACTTGTATCACCATCTCTTCGCTGAACTAGTGCACCTATACAAATTTCCACTGTATTTGGTGTGTTGGGGACACAACAGACTTCTTATTATTTGGTTGCACGGTTGTTTGAGAGAGACCATCTTCATCCTACACCTCCCACGGATTGATAAACCTTAGGTCATCCACTTGAGGGAAAATTCTACTGTCCAACAAAACTCTGCGCTTGGATGCCCAACACGAGTCTACAAGAATAAAGTTGCGTATTAGACATCAAGCTCTTTTTTGGCGTCGTTGCCGGGGAGGTGAGTGCTTGAAGGTATATCTTTAGATCTTGCAATCGAATCTTTTAGTTTCTTGATTTATCACTAGTTTGGTTTATAAAAGAAAACTACAAAAAAATGGAATTGATGTGGTCTCATATTGTCCATCTTTATAATGTCTTTCGTGGAAATGATGGAAAGGAAAATTGTGCTCAATTGATAGAAGAAGAATTCAGTAAAATGTTTGGCATAAATGATGATCTTTGTTGCAACGTTGTTAGTATAAATTCCATGAATATCTAAAATACTAATTATGGTTGCACTAGTCGTGTTAAAAATGTTTCTTATAAGCATGTCAATTTTTGTGGAGTGCATAAAATTTGTGAAGATGTGCCTTATAGGGGAGATAGATTTTGTAAGAAGCATAAACATGATAGAACCAATTTTTTTACTAAAAGTGATAGATAAATTTGCTACAAAATTATGTTCTCTTTGTCCTATTACTTGTGAACTTTGCAATAAAGTTGGTCACCTTAATTTCCAATGCATGCTTTTCATGATCGAATCGTGTCCAAATATTGTAATGACTTGATCACCCTTGAACTTTATAATGAGCTTTGTTTATTTTTAGGGAGTGAAGAACTAACACATAAAAGTAGTTGGTTTGAAGTATTCAATCTCACGGAGGACATTGAAACTAATCTAAAAAATATCTATATGTTTTGCATGGTAAATTGCAATGAAAATCAAGGTTTTTGGTTGGCTACTACTCTCAGATCATCTGAACACCAGAAACATGCTTAAGAGAAGGCACTATAACATTGGTGACTATCATGGTTGCATCCTGTGTGGCAGCACCGAGGAAGAAACGATCGAACACAAGATCTTTACTTGTCATTTCAGTGTGGCTTGTTGGGACACTTTGAACATCCACTGGACAACTAATGGAGATCGTCTAAATTGGATCAAGGAAGCCAAAACAGTATGGAACAACCCAATGTTTATGGAGATCTTTTTATATGCCTCCTGGAGTTTGTGGAAAGAAAGAAATAACAAGCACTTCCGAAGGATAGGCCCCACTGTCGGCTCATGGGCAAGAAGATTCAAAGAAGACTTCTCTCTACTCATACATAGAGCCAAAGAGAAGCACAGACAATTTATTTCCTCTTTTGCCCAATCCTTTGTTGTCCCTGAGTCTAGTACTTACATTGGTTTCCTAACTTTACTTTCTATTTACAATGGCCATGGATGTACGATTATGACTTTGTAAGAACTTTTTGATACTTTAATTTAATACATACAGTAGGAGCCTGTCCTACTATTTCAGGTGTCAAAAAATGAGAATGCTTATATTGCCAACTATATAAATATGGGAAAACCAATATTCCCTCCATTCCTAAATATTTGTATTTTTAGAGATTTCAAATGGACTACCACATACGGATGTATATAGACATATTTTAGAGTATATATTCGTTCATTTTGCTCCGTATGTAGTCACTTGTTGAAATCTCTGGAAAGACAAATATTTAGGAATGGAGGGAGTAGAATATAAAAAGTAATACTAATGAAGGGGTAAAGATTTCCACTTTCCTTCCTATTGTCTCTCATGATGAAATAGGTGACGAGGAGGAGCTCCCTATTTAACCAATCTCATCAATAAGAAGCTTTAAAAAATTAATTAAACCCACACATGATGTGATGAAGAAGAAGAAAAGAAGAAAGAATAGAGGTAAAAAGGTATCTCTCCCAAATAATGTTTCTCCTATTATTGTTATGCCTCATGAAATGAATCACAAATAATTGTGGAAGATGATGCACTTGATGATGATATTGCTTCTATGTCTTATGGCATAATGTCTGAGAGCACTATTGATGATGATTTTGTTATGCCTATTGCTTGTTGTGATGATTATGATTGGGAAGATAATGATACTTCTTATAATCTAGGAAATCTTTTTGGAACCAACTTTGGAAATTATGATGATAGCAATTGCTATACCGTTGGTGTTATTCATACTATTAATAATGAGAGTGATTATGCTTGTGATATGCCAAGCCACAAGCTTGGGGATTCTATGTTTGATGAGAATGACATGTTTGAGAATTTATTTGCTGCAATTAATGTTTGTCCCAAGCTTGGGGATGCTATGCTTAATGAAGATGATATTTGTAGTCCCCTTACTTTGAATGATCAAATTTGCTATGATGATTGCATGCCTCCTACTTATGATTTATTGTGATGATACTTATGTTATAGAAAGTAGTGACAATTATTGTCATAATTTTGAATATCCTTTTACTGAACATTAATCTTTTATTGTGGAAACAATTTATAGTATTTGAGTTTCCTATGATACTCCCACTATTATGAATGAGAATAAAATTGCTTATATGGAGAGTAATAAATTTTCTATGCTTTTGGATCATGAAAAGAATGCTTTATGTGATGGTTATATTGATGAATCTATTCATGATGCTAATGAAAATTATTATGAGAGAGGAACTTATGACTCATGATGCTCTTGTTATGTTTGAATCCTTATCTTTTATGCGAGCATCATGGAGCTCATCATGCCTAGCTAAAAGGCATTTAAGAAAATCGCTTGTTGGGAGACAACCCAACACTTTTACCTAATGTCTTAGGGTCTTCGCATGATTAGGCTACTGTATTAATCATGTTTTATAGCTTTTGTTTCAATAAAGTGCCAAGTAAAGCCTTTGGGATAGCGTGGATGATAGTTGACTTGATTCTGTGCAAAAACAGGAATTTTTGCGCTCAGTCCAGGAATTTTAACAATTCACAGGAACATTATTTTGCTCTGAATTTTTTACACGCGGTAGATATACAAATTCCCTACTTTGTCCTAAGTTTTCCAAATTTTTGGAGTAGCAGAAGTATGGTTGGAGTACGGATTACTACACACTATTCTGTTTTTGACAGATTCCATTTTCAATGCATATTTTGCTTGTTTTCTAGTTTCTATGGCTTATATTGCTCAATATAAATTGTGGAAATTATAGAGTACAGTATGAATTATGTGGAAACAATTATGAATCTTGTCTTTGACAGTACCCAAGTGAATGGTTTGCTCTTCATCATACTAACCTATCTCACGAAGTTCCGTTAACTTTTGTGTGATTGAAGTTTCCAAGTTTTGGGTGAGATATCGATATGCGTAGAATAAACAGTGACAATACACTCAGCTTGGGTATGCCCAAGGCACCCCAAGGTGATATTCAAGGAATATCCAAGCAACTAAGCTTGGGGATGCCCCGAAAGGCGTCCCGTCTTTCGTCTCCAACATTATCGGTAACGTCAGTTGCAGCTATATTTTCATTCCTCACATGATATGTGTTTTGCTTGGAGCATAATTTTATTTTGATAGGATTTGCTTGCTGTTATTTAGAGTAATTTTTTGCATCTTTTATTTCAACAAAAGTGGCAAGGATAGTGTCGGTGTCAAAACCGGTGGATCTCGGGTAGGGAGTCCTGAACTGTGCATCTAAGGTTGATGGTAACAAGAGACAGGGGACACGGAGTTTTACCCAGGTTCGGGCCCTCTTGATGGAGGTAATACCCTACGTCCTGCTTGATTGATATTAATGAGTATGGGGGTTACAAGAGTTGATCTACCACGAGATCGTAATGGCTAAAACCCTAGAAGTCTAGCCTGTATGGTTATGATTGCCCCTACGGACTAAACCCTCCAGTTTATATAGACACTGGAGGGGGCTAGGGTTGTACAAAGTCGGTTACAGAGAAAGGAATCTTCATATCTGAACGCCAGGCTTGCCATCCACGCCAAGGTGAGTCCCATCCGGACACGGGAGAGAGTCTTATGTCTTGTATCTTCACAGCCCATCAGTCCGGCCCATGTCCAACAGGTCATACACCCGAGGACCCCTTAATCCAGGACTCCCTCAGTAGCCCCTGAACCAGGCTTCAATGACGAGGTGTCAGGCGCGCAGATTGTCTTCGGCATTGCAAGGCGGATTCCTCCTCCGAATACTCCAAAACCGCCTTCGAACAGAAAACGTGTCCGTCTCTGCAAAATGAGTACCACACATACGCAGAGAGTAATATTTTATGAGTCCAATCCACTGACAACTTTTGTAGCGTGACATCACATCACAGCCTGGTCATTATTTCAAACCGTTTTTAGCCTCCCGCTCCATGTTTCAAGATGCGGTTTTATTGACACGTCTTGTCAAAGCAGAGATCGTGTCCCCTTATTGCAGGATTCTCATCAATACGTGCGTGGGTAATCCAACCGCACCATCTGCACGACCCTTGGGGAATAGGCGAGTTTCAAGGCGAGCGGGGAGGCGCTTAATATTCACTGCCTTTATAAAGGGATAAGGATTCACCTCTTTCACCCACGCCTTCCTTCTCTTTGCCCATCCATTCTCGAGCTCCAACGCCCAAGCTTCCATCCTTTCCATCTCAAAAAAGCACTCCAGCCATGTTCGGATCCGGAGCGCAGGGCAAGTGGATGATCTCCTCCGTCAAGGAGAAGGACATTACCAAGCTCCAGGAGGCCGGGTACTTAGCCAAGGAAGTCGCCCACCGGCTTCCGGCCAAGGGACAGATCGCCCTACTCCGGAGCCCCGTGAGAGGGTCGTGTTCATCCCCCACTTCGTCCGCGGGTTGGGATTTCCTCTCCACCCATTCGTTCGCGGACTCATGTTCTACTACCGGCTGGAATTCCACGATCTGGCCCCCAACTCCTTCCTCAATATCTCAGCATTTATTGTCGTGTGCGAGGCCTTCCTCTGTATTCCACCCCACTTCAAACTGTGGTTGAAGATCTTCAACGTGAAGCCGAAGGTGGTGGACGGCCAACATACAGAGTGCGGAGGCGCCATGGTGAGCAAGTTGCCCAATGTCACATGGCCCAAAGATACCTTTGTGGAGACTGTCAAAGGGTGGCAACAGTAGTGGTTCTACGTCACAGAGCCTTGCGACGCCACTTGGGCCGCGGCTCCTGAATTCCAGTCCGGCGCCCCGATGTGGCTCACCTCCTAGCTAGAGAAGGGCCTGGACTGGTCTTCGTCGGACGAGCTGACAGCACTTCAGACGTGCATCAAGCGCATGGTGGACAAGAATGTCATGCTTATCAATGTGATCCAGGTGATGCTCGCTCGCCGGATCCTGTCGTGCCAAAGCTGGACTTGCCACATGTGGGAGTTCGATCCGGCCAAGCACCAGACCTTGAAACAATTCTTCGGCACTACGCACGAAGACATCTGGAAGGTGCTCTTCAAGGCCAACGAGACGTGGCCGGCGACGACCGAGGACCGCGGGCACGACCTGGCCCATCCCGCTAGTGCGGTAAGTTTTCCATATTTCAAGGTGTATCCTTTACTTGCATACTCAAGGAAGATGTCTAAGCTTCCCAATTTGTTTTTTCAGGGCTGGACAAAGAAGGTGGAGCGGATTCAGTGTCCGGCTCCGCTGCCCGAAGAACCAGCTATCCTGCTTCTGACGAAGATGTTGGTTCCAGCGCCCTATCAAGCACCGGAGAAGAAGGCCAAGGGGACCAGGGTGGTCTTCGCCATAAGGGCACTTCGGACATGACGTCTGAAGACGCCAAAACCCACTCCCCTCCCACCACCGGCGACGAGGAGGAGGAGGAAAGCAATTCTCCCCCTGAGGGGGGGGGGGAGGAAGAAAAGGGCGGCCTCCATGCATCTGGAGGAAGAGGCGTCCAAGAAGGGGAAGGCCTCCGCCATGGACAACCCCGCGTGGGACATTGACAGCAGCTTCGAGTGGCGTCCCAGGGATAAGCCCCTGGCCGAATCATAAGTACTCAAAGACGCACACAAATATCCAGCTTCTTTACTTCATAGTTTTAACATGTTGAATCATGCACTTGCAGTCCGGCTCGTTCCAACCTCGAGAAATCCTCATCTTTGGGAAACTCACTGGATCTGAAGGTGATGGACAACGGGTCCCTTCCGGTGGCCTCCTCTCCCAAGATTGTGGAAGATGCTAAAGTGTTGTCCCGAAGGACACTCCCGGCTCAAGGGGAGGCATAGGGGGCCATCACAGTGGCGCCAGAGGATAACACCTCGGCCACCGGACACATGGGGGAGCAGATCCCCATGGAGACTGGCAATGGGGGCCATCTCTAATTTGGCCCCCAACCGAATACGATCCCGGAGACCTATACGAATCCGGCAGGCAGCCTCCTTCGATGGAGGGAGGTGCGCCAATCCCATCGGTGACCTCTGTCCATCCAGAGGCACTGGATGCTCTAATGGAAGCGCAGCGAAGTGCTTCCATTGTTGAGGAACACCATACCCTCATGGGTACGGTGGTTGAGAGGATTCAGTCCGCAAAGAGCGGACTGGCCGAAGTCTGCACAAGCCTTCTAACAGGCTTTGAGGTAAGCGACGCAATAAAAAGAATGTCATAGTATAGACAGTAGCCCCTAAGCCTCTGTCCGGTGTTCGGAAAGAAAAGCCAGACAAAGGATTAAGTAATTTTCACAGGAGACTAACCAGATATGTCTTATGAGAATAAGCAGGCATCGTTGCTAGTTGCGACCTCTCATGCTGCTGAGGTCTCGGACTAAAGCAGAGTCTGGAGCAGGTCGAGGAAGAGGTCGGTTGTGTGAAAAAGAACTAGAAGACAAGCAAGGTATGCAATGAACTTTTCTATATATCCGAAAAGGATGAGTGATTTGTGCTGACCGTAATGCCATGATATTTACTAGGAGTGGCAATCGAGGTGGAAGCCCTCAAGATGGCGCTAGCCGAGGCCAAAAAGAAAGCGGCAGAGGAGCAAGACGCCCGTGAAAAACACGAGGCTAGAGTTGGTGAGGTCCAGCAGGAGCTCCAAGACGCCGTGAAGAAATGCAAATCCTTGGAGCATAATATTGTGGATCAGCAGACCGAACTCACCGAGGCTCGCCAAAGCGCACAAGATGCCCTGATTGAAGCCCAGGGCGCCCTCCGGGAAATCCAGGAGGCCAGAAAAATCGCGGCGGGTAAGGCCTTTATTATGTAGAGCAAGTATGTGAAGAGAAGATTTCTCTTACTGATCCGGATTTGGAGTTCTCCAAGAGCGTTTTCGGATCTGCCGCGCAGCGTTGCCGACGCTGCGGAGTTCTTCCGAGCCAAAGAGGGGAGCTCGAAGAAGAAGCTGTTCTGGTCGCAATACCTTGCGCCAGAACATCCGGTGCCCTTTAGTGATCAGCTAAAATAGCTGGTGGAACTACATAGGGTGGCCAAACTAGCCATGAAGGATTTAATAATCCGGCTAAGGCCTGCCGAAGTCATACCCAGCAGCTACTTCGGCCTCGTGAAGCGGCTGGTCGATGCCTGCCCCCGGCATGATGTCATCAAGAGGTCGGTGTGTATCGAACGTGCGCGGATGGCCTTCGCCCGTGTCAAGATACAGTGGGCGAAGATGGACGCCATCAAGCTCGCGACCGAGGGACCGCCCGCTGGCAAGGAGCACCACACGCCGGAGCGGTATTTTGATGATGTCCTCAAGGGATCCCACTCTGTAGAGGACCAGTGTTCAAAAGACATTATCTTTGAATGAGTATCTTCATGTTATCCCGCCATGTATGATGAAAGCAAGACTGATGTGTAATATAATGCTTGCTGTTTATTTTGGAATTTTACCTCCTGTGCGGCCGTTTTTTATCAAATCTGAGAGTTGGCCAGTCGTCGGCTTCAGCCCCCACGTAGGTAGTACGGGGGTGTTCGGGATGGAATCTAAATACTCTTGATTTAAGAAATTGGTCCTTGAAGGAGGTGTTTAGCGCAACGAACCAGGCAATCAGACTATGTGGCTTTATCACCCTCACTTAGCCACAGGAGTTTGATAATAGAAATGTAGGCGTAGGCCCTAGTATTCGTTAGTCCGGACTAGGGTGTTGTAGACACCTCATCGGGTGAAGGCCGATCCGCCGCATAATGCGGAAAAAATCGCAAGAGATTTTAACCTCTGAAGAGCTGACCGGCTCATGCCGCATCATGACAGTTAGTTTTCGGCTTTCTCCACTGAGGTACTCATCTGGATAAACCATGAAACAATCGCAGTAGTTCTCCTTTTACTACCCTAGCTGATAGAGTGGAACGTAAGGTAGTAAGCACAGGAGTCACGCAACCCAACTATTGACCAAAGACATGATTCGAAGCCGATGCATATAATGCTAAATTCGGAGGCCGAACTATACTGTAAAAGTGTTCGGACTTGTTGCCATAGTACGGAGCGCAATAAAGCCCCTGGTGAATTACAGCGTACCAAAGTGTACGGATGCAACCGATAAAATAGCGAAATAAAATGAAGTAGTAAGCTAGTGCCACATAATTTGAGCCGCAAACTGTTTCCATTATAATTTTGATTAATACGTCAAAGCATATTTGTACCAATAGTGCGATAAGAAAACAATGGCTATTTAACATGCCAAGACCAAGGGGGAGCTACGTACGGGTCCTGAAAACAGGTAGAACGATCGTTAAGAAGAACATCTAGAGATTCCCCCACACGTTTGTGCTACTTGCCGCCTTGTATGTCCGTCCTTCGAAAGGACCGATTATCAGGCCGTCAACAGGGGCCTGTGAAAAAGAAACCTGAAAAGGATAAAAAGAAAAGTAAGAGTATGTGTTTCCAGGGAAGGTCAAACCATATTGTGGACCACAGTCTGGTTATGCATCCATCTCTGTTGGTATTTTTAGTGCGTAGTTATGTACGCGCGGTACGTATGACACCACTTGGTCAGGACTAAGACGGACGCCAGATTGCTAGTCAAGCTCCTGACAAGCTGGACTGTCCTGCTGCAGAGAGAGTAGTCCGGACTCGTTTGACGGTGTCTGGGAGCTTGGTCGCCAAATTAAGGTTCTGCTTGTGAAGGCTGCTCTGTACCTCTGCTGCCAAGGCCACGGTGTGCTCCTCAGTACGGAGGGAGCGCTCTGTGTTTCCATTGACTGTGATGACACCGCGTGGTCCGAGCATGTTGAGCTAGAGATAAGCATAGTGTGGCCTGATGTCTACTACACAACCTTATTCTTGTAGACGTTGTTGGGCTTTTAGTTCTACGTTTAATTTCTTCATAACCCAAGAGCAAACTAAGTTCATTATGATGTGCAAGGGAAATCAAGTCATCACAATTTTTGGACACGATACGCTCATGAAACAATTTGCATTGGGTACTAAAATGATCACGTTCATTGCAAAGTTCACAAGTAGGGCTAAGAAAAGATAAATTTTCAGCACATTCATCTAGCTCTTCTTGCAACAATTTGGTTTCTAAGTACTTATGCCTCTTGCAATATCTATCTTCCCTATTTGGTGTGTACATGCAAACCCAGCCTACTCCACAAAAATTGACATGTTTATAGGAGGCATTTTCATCATAACTAGTGCAATCATCATTAGCATCATGGATATTCAAAGAATTCATACTAACAACATTGAAATCATGCTCATCATTCAAATATTTAGTGCCAAACATTTTAGAGATCTCTTCTTCTAGCACTTGAGCACAATTATCCTTTCCATCATACTCACGAAAGATATTAAAAAGATGAAGCGTATGAGACAAACTCAATTCCATTTTTTTGTAGTTTTCTTTTATAAACTAAACTAGTGATAAAACAAGAAACTAAAAGACTCGATTGCAAGATCTAAAGATATACCTTCAAGCACTCACCTCCCCGGCAACGGCGCCAGAAAAGAGCTTGATGTCTACTACACAACCTTCTTCTTGTAGACGTTGTTGGGCCTCCAAGTGCAGAGGTTTGTAGGACAGTAGCAAATTTCCCTCAGGTGGATGACCTAAGGTTTATCAATCTGTGGGAGGCGTAGGATGAAGATGGTGTCTCTCAAAAAACCCTGCAACCAAATAACAAAGAGTCTCTTGTGTCCCCAACACACCCAATACAATGGTAAATTGTATAGGTGCACTAGTTCGGTGAAGAGATGGCGATACAAGTGCAATATGGATGGTAGATATGGGTATTTGTAATCTAAAAAATATAAAAACAGCAAGGTAGCAAGTGGTAAAAGTGAGCGTAAACGGTATTGCAATGCTAGGAAACAAGGCCTAGGGTTCATACTTTCACTAGTGCAAGTCCTCTCAACAATAATAACATAATTGGATCATATAACTATCCCTCAACATGCAACAAAGAGTCACTCCAAATTCACTAATAGCGGAGAATAAACGAAGAGATTATTGTAGGGTACGAAACCACCTCAAAGTTATCCTTTCTGATCGATCCATTCAAGAGTATGTAGTAAAATAACACGAAGCTATTCTTTCCGTTCAATCTATCATAGAGTTCGTACTAGAATAACACCTTAAGACACAAATCAACCAAAACCCTAATGTCACCTCAAGTATCCGTGGGTATGATTATACGATATGCATCACACAATCTTGGATTCATCTATTCAACCAACACAAAGAACTTCAAAGAGTGCCCCAAAGTTTCTACCGGAGAGTCAAGACAAAAACGTGTGCCAACCCCTATGCTTAAGTTCACGAGCGGAACCCGAAAGTTGATCACCAAAACATACATCAAGTGGATCACGTGAATATCCCAATGTCACCACAGATAAGCACATGCAAGACATACATCAAGTGTTCTCAAATCCTTAAAGACTCAATCCGATAAGATCACTTCAAAGGGAAAACTCAATCCATTACAAGAGAGTAGAGGGGGAGAAACATCATAAGATCCAACTATGATAGCAAAGCTCGCGATACATCAAGATCGTACCATCTCAAGAACGTGAGAGAGAGAGAGATCAAACACATAGCTATTGGTACATACCCTCAGCCCTGAGGGTGAACTACTCCCTCCTCGTCATGGAGAGCGCCGGGATGAAGAACATGGCCACCGAAGAGGGATTCCCCCCTCCGGCAGGGTGCCAGAACGAGTCTAGATTGGTTTTCGGTGGCTACGGAGGCTTCTGGCGGCGCAACTCCCGATCTATTGTGCTCCCCGATGTTTTTAGGGTATATGGACATATATAGGCGAAATAAGTAGGTCAGGGGCCCATGAGGCAGGGGCGCGCCCAGGGGGTAGGGCGCCCCCCACCCTCGCGGTGGCCTCGGGGCTCTTCTGGCCCACCTCCGGTACTCCGTGGGGACTCCGTTTGATTTTCCTTTTCTACGATACTTAAAAACAAGGAAAAATAGAAACTGGCACTAGGCTCTAGGTTAATAGGTTAGTCCCGAAAATCATATAAAATAGCATAGTAATGCATATAAAACATCCAAGGTTGATAATATGATAGCATGGAAAAATCAAAAATTATAGATACGTTGGAGACGTATCAAGCATCCCCAAGCTTAATTCTTGCTCGTCCTCGAGTAGGTAAATGATAAAAACAGAATTTTTTATGTGGTATGCTACCTAACAAATTTATCCAAGTAATTCTTTTTATTGTGGCATGAATATTCAGATCCATCAGATTCAAGACAAAAGTTTAATATTGACATAAAAATAATAATACTTCAAGCATACTAACAAAGTAATCATGTCTTCTCAAAATAACATGGCCAAAGAAAGCTATCCCTACAAAATCATATAGTCTGGCTATGCTCTATCTTCATCACACAAAATATTTAAATCATGCACAACCCCGAAGACAAGCCAAGCAATTGTTTCATACTTTTGATGTTCTCAAACTTTTTCAATCTTCACGCAATACATGAGCGTGAGCCATGGACATAGCACTATAGGTGGAATAGAATGGTGGTTGTGGAGAAGACAAAAAGGAGAAGTTAGTCTCACATCAACTAGGTGTATCAACGGGCTATGGAGATGCCCATCAATAGATATCAATGTGAGTGAGTAGGCATTGCCATGCAACGGATGCACTAGAGCTATAAGTGTATGAAAGCCCAAAAAGAAACTAAGTGGGTGTGCATCCAACTCGCTTGCTCGTGAAGACCTAGGGCATTTTGAGGAAGCCCATCATTGGAATATACAAGCCAAGTTCTATAATGAAAATTTCCCACTAGTATATGAAAGTGACAACATAGGAGACTCTCTATCATGAAGATCATGGTGCTACTTTGAAGCACAAGTGTGGTAAAAGGATAGTAGCATTGCCCCTTCTCTCTTTTTCTCTCATTTTTTTATTTTATTTTTTAGTTGGGCCTTTTCACTTTTTTATGGCCTCTTTTTTTCTTTTTTTTCGTCCGGAGTCTCATCCCGACTTGTGGGGGAATCATAGTCTCCATCATCCTTTCCTCACTGGGACAATGCTCTAATAATGATGATCATCACACTTCTTTTTACTTACAACTCAAGAATTACAACTCAATACTTAGAACAAAATATGACTCTATACGAATGCCTCTGGCGGTGTACCGGGATGTGCAATGATTCAAGAGTGACATGTATGAAATTATGAACAGTGGCTTTGCCAAAAATACGATGTCAACTACATGATTATGCAAAGCAATATGACAATGATGGAGCATGTCATAATAAACGGAACGGTGGAAAGTTGCATGGCAATATATCTCAGAATGGCTATGGAAATGCCATAATAGGTAGGTATTGTGGCTGTTTGGAGGAAGGTAAATGGTGGGTTTATGGTACCAGCGAAAGTTGTGCGGTACTAGAGAGGCTAGCAATGGTGGAAGGTTGAGAGTGCGTATAATCCATGGACTCAACATTAGTCATAAAGAACTCACATACTTATTGCAAAAATCTATTAGTTATCGAAACAAAGTACTACGCACATGCTCCTAGGGGGATAGATTGGTAGGAAAGGACCATCGCTCATCCCCGACCGCCACTCATAAGGAAGACAATCAATAAATAAATCATGCTCCGACTTCATCACATAACGGTTCACCATACGTGCATGCTACGGGAATCACAAACTTTAACACAAGTATCTCTCAAATTCACAACTACTCAACTAGCATGACTCTAATATCACCATCTTCAAATCTCAAAACAATCATCAAGTATCAAACTTCGCATAGTATTCAATGCACTCTGTATGAAAGTTTTTATTATACCCATCTTGGATGCCCATCATATTAGGACTAGTTTCATAACCAAAGCAACTTACCATGCTGTTCTAAAGACTCTCAAACTAATATAAGTGAAGCATGAGAATTCATCTATTTCTTCAAAATAAAACCACCACCATGCTCTAAAACGATATAAGTGAAGCACTAGAGCAAATGACAAACTACTCCAAAAGATATAAGTGAAGCTCAATGAGTAGTCGAATAATTATGTAACTATATGAAGACTCTCTAACATTCAAGAATTTCAGATCTTGGTATTTTATTCAAACAGCAAGCAAAACAAAAGAAAATAAAATGACGCTCCAAGCAAAACACATATCATGTGGTGAATAAAAATATAGCTCCAAGTAAAGTCACCGATGAACGAAGGCGAAAGAGGGGATGCCATCTAGGGCATCCCAAAGCTTAGGCTCTTGGTTGTCCTTGAATATTACCTTGGGGTGCCTTGGGAATCCCCAATCTTAGGCTCTTGCCACTCCTTATTCCATAGTCCGTCGAATCTTTACCCAAAACTTGAAAACTTCACAACACAAAACTTAACAGAAAACTTGTAAGCTCCGTTAGTATAAGAAAATAAATCACCGCTTAAGTACTGTTGTGAACTCATTACAAATTCATATTGGTGTAATATCTACTGTATTCCAACTCATCTATGGTTCATACCCTCCGATACTACTCATAGATTCATCAAAATAAGCAAACAACACATAGAAAACAGAATCTGTCAAAAACAGAACAGTCTGTAGTAATATGGATCAAACGTATACTTATGGAACCCCAAAAATTCTAAAATAAATTTATGGACGTGAGTAATTTATCTATTAATAATATGCAAAAATAATTAACTAAATAGCACTATCCAATAAGGAATGGCAGCAAATCTCGTGAGCGCTAAAGTTTCTGTTTTTACAGCATGATCGCAAAGACTTTCCCCAAGTCTTTCCAAAGGTTCTACTTGGCACAAACACTAACTAAAACATAAAACCACATATAAGCAGAAGCTAGATTAATTATTTATTACTAAATAGGATCAAAAATAAAATAACAAAGATGAAGTTGGGTTGCCTCCCAACAAGTGCTATCGTTTAACGCCCCTAGCTAGGCATGATGATTTCAATGATGCTCACATAAAAGATAAGAATTGTAACATAAAGAGAGAATCATGAAGAATATGACTAGAACATTTAAGTCTAACCCACTTCCTATGCATAGGGATTTTGTGAGCAAACAACTTATGGGAACAAGAATCAACTTGCATAAGAAGGTAAAACAAGCATAACTTCAAGATTTTCAACACATAGAGAGGAAACTTGATATTATTGCAACTCCTACAAGCATATATTCCTGCCTCATAATAATTTTTAGTAGCATCATGAATGAATTAATCAATATAACTATCACATAAAGCATTCTTTCCATGATCTACAAGCATACAAATTTTATTACTCTCCACATAAGCAAAGTTCTTCTCGTTCGGAATAGTGGGAGTATCATAAGAAACTCGAATATAAATTGTTTCCACATTAAAGGAGTAATGTTCAGAAAAAGGGTAAGCATAATCATGAAAAGGTTAATAAATATAATCATCACTACTTTTTATAGCATAAGTATCAGCACAATAATCATATAAGTAGCAACTTTGTTCTCATCATAATCGATTGAAACCTCTTCCAAGATAGTGGAATCATTACTAAATAAAGTCATGACCTGCCCAAATCCACTTTCAAAATTATCACAATAAGATTCAACATCCTCCAAAATAGTGGGATCATTACTTCCTAAATTCGACACTCTTCCAAACCCACTTTCATCAATATAATCATCATAAGTAGGAGGCATGCTATCATCATAACAAATTTGCATATCAAAACTTGGGAGGCTAGAAATATCATCTTCATTAAACATAGCATCCCCAAGCTTGGGGCAAACATTAATTGCAGAAAATATATTCTCAAACATTTCATTCTCATCAAACATAGCATCCCCAATCTTGGGCCTTTTCATATCATAAGCATAATCGCTCTCATCATTAATAGTATGGATAGCACCAATAGTATAGCAATTATCATCATCACAATGAGTAATAGGGGCAAAATCATTTGGGAGGGATACCTTTTCACCTTTGCTCCTTCGTATTTTCTTTTTCTTCTTCACATTATGTGTGGGTTCAATCCTCTTTTTGGAGCTCCTTATTGATCAGATTGGTTGATTAGAAGGCTCCTCCTTGTTACCTGATTCATCATAAGAAATAATAGGAGAATATTGAGAAGCCTCTTCCCTTTCATTAGTATTCTCTTCATCCTCTATTTGTTTTGTTTTCTTTATGTAATTGGCAATATAAGGATTTTCAATGCAATTCACCGCACAGTACATAAAAATTTCTTCTAGATCAATATCGAGGAATTTCTCAAGGTTATATTTTGGAATATGCTTAGTTATACGTTTCATTTCTTCATAACCCAAAAGCAAACTAATTTCATTATGATGTGCAAGGGAAATCAAATAATCACAATTTTTGGACACGATATGATCATGGAACAATTAGCATTGAAGATTTAAATGACCATGTTCATTGCAAAGTTCACAACTATGGTGAAGAAATTTTAAATTTTCAGCACAAACATCTAGCCTCTCTTGCAACCATTTAGTTTCTAAATATTTATGCCTCTTGTAAAATATATCTTCCCTATTTGGAATGTACTTGCAAACTCTATGCACTCCACAAAAGTTGACATGCTTATAAGAGACATTTTCATCATGACTGGGCAATCATCATTAGTACTATGGATATTCAAGGGATTCATACTAACAACATTGCAATCATGCTCATCATTCATAGATTTAGTGACAAACATTTTATAGACTTCTTCTTCTAGCATTTGAACACAATTTTCCTTTCCATCATTTTCACAAAAGATATTAAAAAGATGAAGCGTATGAGGCAAACTCAATTCCATTTTTTAGTTTTCTTTTATAAACTAAACTAGTGCTAAAACAAGAAACAAAAAGACTCGATTGCAAGATCTAAAGATATACCTTCAAGCACTCACCTCCCCGGCAATGGCGCCAGAAAAGAGCTTGATGTCTACTACACAACCTTCTTCTTGTAGACGTTGCTGGGCCTCCAAGTGCAGAGGTTTGTAGGACAGTAGCAAATTTCCCTCAAGTGGATGACATAAGGTTTATCAATCCATGGGAGGCATAGGATGAAGATGGTCTCTCTCAAACAACCCTGCAACCAAATAACAAAGAGTCTATTTTGTCCCCAACACACCCAATACAATGGTAAATTGTATAGGTACACTAGTTCGGCGAAGAGATGGTGATACAAGTGCAATATGGATGGTAGATATGGGTATTTGTAATCTGAAAATATAAAACAGCAAGGTAGCAAGTGGTAAAAGTGAGCATAAACGGTATTGCAATGCTAGGAAACAAGGCCTAGGGTTCATACTTTCACTAGTGCAAGTCCTCTCAACAATAATAACATAATTGGATCATATAACTATCCCTCAACATGCAACAAAGAGTCACTCCAAAGTCACTAATCGCGGAGAACAAACAGAGAGATTATTGTAGGGTACGAAACCACCTCAAAGTTATCCTTTCTGATCGATCTATTCAAGAGTCCGTAGTAAAATAACACGAAGCTATTCTTTCCGTTCAATCTATCATAGAGTTCATACTAGAATAACACCTTAAGACACAAATCAACCAAAACCCTAATGTCACCTAGATACTCCAATGTCACCTCAAGTATCCGTGGGTATGATTATACGATATGCATCACACAATCTCATATTCATCTATTCAACCAACACAAAGAACTTCAAAGAGTGCCCCAAAGTTTCTACCTGAGAGTCAAGACGAAAATGTGTGCCAACCTCTATGCATAAGTTCACGAGCGGAACCCCAAGTTGATCACCAAAACATACATCAAGTGGATCACGTGAATATCCCAAAGTCACCACAGATAAGCACATGCAAGACATACATCAAGTGTTCTCAAATCCTTAAAGACTCAATCCGATAAGATCACTTCAAAGGGAAAACTCAATCCATTACAAGAGAGTGGAGGGGGAGAAACATCATAAGATCCAACTATAATAGCAAAGCTCGCGATACATCAAGATCGTACCATCTCAAGAACATGAGAGAGAGAGATCAAACACATAGCTACTGGTACATACCCTCAGTCCCGAGGGTGAACTACTCCCTCCTCGTCATGGAGAGCGCCGGTATGATGAACATGGCCACCGGAGAGGGATTCCCCCCTCCGGCAGGGTGCCGGAACGGGTCTAGATTGGTTTTCGGTGGCTACGGAGGCTTTTGGTGGCGGAACTCCTGATCTATTGTGCTCCCCGATGGTTTTAGGGTATATGGACATATATAGGCGAAAGAAGTCGGTCAGGGGAGCCACGATGGGCCCATGAGGCAGGGGGCGCGCCCCCCACCCTTGTGGTGGCCTTAGGGCTCTTCTGGCCCACCTCCGGTACTGAGTGGGCTTCTTCTGGTCCAAAAAAGATCTCCATGAAGTTTCAGGTCAATTGGACTCCGTTTGATTTTCCTTTTGTGCGATACTTAAAAACAAGGAAAAAACAGAAACTGGCACTGGGCTCTAGGTTAATAGGTTAGTCCCAAAAATCATATAAAATAGCATAGTAATGCATATAAAACATCCAAGGTTGATAATATAATAGCATGGAACAATAAAAAATTATAGATACGTTGGAGACGTATCATGGCACCGCATTGAATCACGCAAATGCAGTTCGTCCGAGCAGTGCGTGATAGCCACTGCGGAAAGGGATGATATCAAAGATTAACTCTTTGCTTCGAAAGTTGTCCGGAGATCCGAAGACGACCTCCAATGTGATTGAGCCCGTGCAACGGGCCTCTACACCTGGTATGACTCCTTTAAAGGTAGTTTTGGTGGGCTTGATCCTTGATGGATCGATTCCCATTTTGCGCACTGTATCCTGATAAAGCAGGTTGAGGCTGCTGCCACCGTCCATGACGACTCGTGTGAGGTGGAATCCATCAATTATTGGGTCGAGGACCAGTGCGGCTGAACCACCATGACAGATACTGGTCGGATGGTCCCTGCGATCAAAGGTGATCGGGCAGGACGACCATGGGTTGAATTTTGGGGCGACTGGCTCTATCGCATAGACGTCCCTGAACACGGGCATGCACTCCCTCTTGGGGATATGGGTAGCATATATCATGTTCACCATTTTGACCTGAGGGGGAAACTTCTTCTGTCCCCCTGTGTTCGGCAGATGGGGCTCCTCGTCGTCATTCTCACTTTGCGACCCCTTCTCCTTGTCTTCGGCATTTATCTTGTCGGATTGTTTAAAGACCCAACAACTCCGGTGGGTATGATTGGCTGGTTTATCAGGGGTGCCATGGATGTGGCATGGACGGTCCAGGCTGGAAGAGCCCAAATTGTTCCTTTTATATGGCTTCTTCCGCTGACCAGGCTTGGAGCCACTGAATCTGGCGTTGACCGCTGTGTCATCGGTATTGTTATCGTTGATTCGACATTTGTGTGTGTTGCGTCGGGGCTTGTCGTTGCTATTTCTGGCTTCCGAGGTGCCAGGTTTGCTTGTATTGTTATTGCTACGGGCTAGCCAGCTATCATTGCCCGCGCAAAAGCGGGTCATGAGTGCCGTGAGGGCTGCCATGGACTTTGGCTTTTCCTGGCCGAGGTGTCGGGCGAGCCATTCGTCGCGGATGCTGTGTTTAAAGGCCGCTAGGGCTTCAGCATCCGGACAGTCGATGATATGGTTCTTTTTAGTTAAGAACCTAGTCCAGAATTTCCTCGCTGACTCTCCGGGCTGTTGGACTATGTGACTTAAGCCATCGGCATCCAGAGCTCTGACGTATGTGCCTTGGAAGTTGTCATTGAAGGCGTCTTCTAGGTCTTCCCAGCTGCCAATAGAGTTTTCAGGCAGGTTGTTCAGCCAGTGCCGGGCTGGCCCCTTGAGTTTTAGGGGGGGTATTTGATGGCATGAAGATCATCGCCATGGGCCATGTGAATAAGGAGAATAAAGTCTTCAATCCATACCGCGGGATCTGTGGTTCCATCATATGATTCGATGTTGACGGGTTTGAACCCCTCTGGGAATTCATGTTCCATTACTTCATCAGTGAAGCAGAGGGGGTGTGCGGCGCCTCTATATCGGGCCAGATCGTGACGTAGTTCGGATGGAGTCCGTCTGCGGTTTTTAGCCCAGACGTGATTGTGCTTGCCATGTTCGGCTTGATAGCCGTCGTCGCGCGTCGGGGCACACCCCCGTGATCCGTAGATCGATCTGGCCGGACCTGCTTTATTCTTTAGGTCCTGCCGCAGGTTATACGTGTATCCCTGAGTTGTTGTATCTCTGCCTTTACGGCGAGGTAGGATGGGCTGGTGTTCGGCTTGAGTTGTCGTTTTGTCCCGGCCACGTGGTGGTCTATCAGCCGCATTACGCGTTGATGGTACGGGCTCAAGTGCCTCATCATCGAATTGAGGTAGCAGTTTACGCTTCGGGTAACTTTTGGTTGGGCGCTCAAGGCTGTATTCCTCTGCTACCAGGACATTAGTCCATCTATAATTGAGCAGATCTTGATCAGCTTGAAGTTGTTGCTGCTTCTTTTTCAGGCTCCTTGCAGTGGCTAGTAGCCGTTTCTTAAAGTGCTCCTGCTTGAGAGGTTCCTCAGGAACGATAAAGTCTTCGTCGTCGAGGCTCACCTCATCCTTGGAGGGTGGAAGGTAATTACTGTCCTCCGAGTCTTCATTTGCAGCCTATTCGTCAGGGCTAACTTGCCCATCCTCCCGATCGTCTTGTTCAGAGTTTTGCTCGACGGGGTTTTCTTTGTCTTCGGCATCATCCAGAGTGTTGTTGTCTCTCGTGCCAGTATTGTTGTCTTTGCTGCGGCGTGATTTAGAGTGGCACCGTCGGCACTTTTGTTGTATCTCGGGAGGTTTATCCTCTACTGGATTTTTCTCATTATCGTTGTCACCCTGCTTGGGTGTATCCACCATGTACACGTCATACAAAGAGGTGGCCGTCCAGCGTCCGGTAAACGGCGGGTTTTCGGCTTGCTCCTCTCCGGCATCGTTGTCCATACCGTCGATGTCTTCAGAGCCGTGATCGAGCATTTCAGTTAAGTCTTCTACTGTGGCGATGAAGTAGGCGGTGGATGGGACGTAAAATTCCCCGCTCTCAGCCCCTAGTCCGGGTTGGGCGTAGTTCGGACATTGCTCCTCTGTAATTATGAGGGATCGCATCAAGTCTAGAGCCTCACTTAACGGTGAGGTTTGTCGGGGGAGAAAAGAGTCCGTGGAACATGGCGGGAAGGGAATTCTTTGGACGAGCTCACACGATGCTGACTCCAAGAGTTCGGAGCCAGTGTCCGGGGAAGAGTCTGGCTTTGTGATGGTTGCCGGCGACGCTGCTTCCTTCGGCTCTCCAGTAGTGGGCCTAATGGCCACAGATAGTCCGGCGGGCTTAGAAATCCCGTCTTCGGTCCTGGCAAGGCGCTCCGGCTCTAAGGCCAGAGCGCAGGTGGGGGTCGTGAATCCTTGGAAGATCAAGTCTCCTTGGATATCTGCGACATAATCCAGGTTTCCAAAACTAATCTGGTGACCTGGGGCGTAGTTGTCCGTCTTCTCTAGATGGCCAAGCGAGTTGGCCCATAGTGCGAAGCCGCCGAATACGAAGATCTGGCCGGGGAGAAAAACCTCCCCTAGGGCAGTATCGTTGCAGATGATGGATGGAGCCATCGAACCTTCTGGCGGTGACACAGTGGAACTCTTAATGAAAGCACCAATGTCGGTGTCAAAACCGGCGGATCTCGGGTAGGGGGTCCCGAACTGTGCGTCTAAGGTTGATGGTAACAGGGGACACGAAGTTTTACCCAGGTTCGGGCCGTCTTGATGGAGGTAATACCCTACGTCCTGCTTTATTGATATTGATGAGTATGGGGGTTACAAGAGTGGATCTACCACGAGATCGTAATGGCTAAAACCCTAGAAGTCTAGTTTGTATGATTATGATTGCCCCTACGGACTAAACCCTCCGGTTTATATATACACTGGAGGGGCTATGGTTGTACAAAGTCGGTTACAGAGAAAGGAATCTTCATATCCAAACGCCAGGCTTGCCATCCACGCCAAGGTGAGTCCCATCTGGACACGGGAGAGAGTCTTCTGTCTTGTATCTTCACAGCCCATCAGCCCGGCCCATGTCCAACAGGTTGGACACCCGAGGACCCCTTAATCCAGGACTCCCTCAGATAGCCTTTACCATGCTTATTTTGCAAGTATATAAGCTGCTATTTCAAAACTGAAAGTTTGTCGCTGTTGCAAACATTCCCAAGAAAAATCAGAATGTGATAAAATGTTGAAACTTTTTGCACAATAAGCTCTGGTAAATTTTCTACAGTGTGTTAAATTTTCAAAAAAAAATTGAGTTAAATAAGTATGGATACTTCTTCATCCATTACAAATTGTCCTGTTTTGGCAGATTGCTGTTATGTTTGCATTGTTTGCACATGTTTCCGTGTTTAATGATTCTATTTGAGGATAGGATTATTAAATATGCAGAGGCATTTAGTATGAAATGTTAAATAATAATTTTAGTGATTTGCTATAGTAGATAATGACAAGGTTATTTCATTGATTTATATTACTTATCTCACGAGTTCTTGTTGAGTTTTGTGTGGATGAAGTTTTTAAGATTTAGGGAAACTGTGATATAAAAGGAATGAAGGAGACACAAAAGCTCAAGTTTGGGGATGCCCAAGGAATCATAAGATAATATTGCAAGAAGTCTCAATCATCTAAGCCCGGGGATGCCCCGGTAGGCATCCCACCTTTGTTCATCAACAATTATCGGTTACTATCGATTGATCCTAAGTTTTTCCTTCTTCACATGATGTGTGCTATTGTTGGAATGTCATTTTTTTGCTTGTTGTTTTAATAAAATATTTAGATATGGAAGTTCTAAATAAAAGAGAGTCCTCAAATAGCTACCCCTTTACTTAACTACTCGCTTGATCTTCACTTATATCTTTCTGGAGTAGTTTGTCATTTACTCTTGTGCTTCACTTATGTCCTATGAGTAAATTGATGAATGAATTGAATATCATGAAGTTGAAATTATATGTTCATATCATGCCTAGTAATAGCTTCGCATTGGGTTTAGAAAGTGAAATCTTTTGAAGCTTGACAATCACAATATTGGTCATACAAGCAATTCATCAATGATTAGTAGAAGGAAGAGAACTTTCACATGCAAATATATTATCTTGGACATCTTCTATGATTGTGAATACCCATTAGTTTCAAACTTGAGCAAATTAGTTGAAGTTAGACAAGTAAGACAACGTAATGAGTTATGGTTGTGTATATTTGCATAGAAGTTATATTGTCCTGGATCCTCCAACATGTGGTGTTTGCCTACGATCTTTTGCTAGCCAAAAATTCGTACTAAGTAGAGATACTGATTGTGCATCCAAAAACCCCTTAAACCCAGTTTCTTGCCATGAGTGTCCACCATACCTACCTATGGATTGAATAATATCCCTCAAGTAAGTTATCATCGGTGCATAAAGCAATAAAAATTGCTCCTAAATATGTTTGATCTTTTATCGTAAGGGAATATTGAGTGTTGTACGAACTTGTGATGGCAAAGTAATAAAAGCAACGGACTGCATAATAAAGGTTGTTGTCATAAGGGGAAATATAACTTGACGTTCCTTTGCATTAAGAGCTTGGGCATCCAAGTAAAAAGTGCATGACAACCTCCGCTTCCCTCTTCGAAGGGCCTATCTTTTACTTTTTCAGTATTTACTTTTATGCAAGAGTCAATGGAATGTGTTCTCATTTCAACCTCAAGTATTCTCTAGTTGGCAAGCATCATGTGGTGGGGAAAGATCTAGGCACATATGACCAGTCAAATATATTTAATCATGATTTATAATTGTGGACAATTATCTCTATGCTAAATGAGTTGGGAGGCAAAATATTAAGCCCCTATCTTTCTCTTTGTTCGATGGATGCCGTTTTCTCTAATAATATGCTTTGAGTACTAGCAATCATAGAATACTATATGATGATTGAGTATGTGGAGATCTTACTTAGAATATGTTGAATAAGTTGAATTGCAATTGTTTGGTGACTAAGAATATAGGTTGTTGAGTTTCAAGAGAATTCATTGTTTGAACCTTAACATGTGAATTGGTTGCTACTTTCATATGAGAAAGAATTGCTGCTATGATGCTAGGGAAAGTGATTGAAATTATCATTGATCAAACTTTTGCACTTTGCTAGCATTCACACTTCATAAATTATTTCTGTTATCATTTACCTACTCGAGGGCGAGTAGGAATTAAGCTTGGGGATGTTGATACGTCTCCAACGTATCTATAATTTATGAAGTATTCACGCCATTATATTATCATTCTCGGATGTTTTACAATCATTTTATAGCAACTTTATATCACTTTCGGGACTAACGTATTGACATAGTGCCTAGTGCCAGTTGTTGTTTTTTGCTTGTTTTTTACATCGCAGAAAATCAATACCAAACGGAGTCCAAATGCAGCGAAACTTTTTGGAGAATTTTTTTCTGGACCAGAAGACACCCAGTGGGCCAAAGAAGTACCAGAGGGGAGCTCCGAGCAGATCACAACCCACCAGGGCGCGCCTGGGGGCCCAAGCATGCCCAGGTGGGTTGTCCCACCTCGGTGGCCTCCCGCACCGCCTCTTCACCCTATAAATTGCCAAATATTCCAAAAACCCTTAGGGTAACCCTAGATCTGAAGTTCCGCTGCCGCAAGCCTCTGTAGCCACGAAAAAACCAATCTAGACCCCGTTTCAGCACTCCACTGGAGGGGGAAATCATCACCGGTGGCCATCTTCATCATCCTGGCGGCCACCATGATGAGGAGGGAGTAGTCCACCCTCGGGGCTCAGGGTTTGTACCACTAGCTATGTGTTTAATCTTTCTATCTCTCTCGTGTTCTTGAGATGGCAGGATCTTGATGTATCGCGGGCTTTGTTAATATAGTTGAATTATATGGTGTTTTCCTCTCTCTATTTTGTTGTGATGAATTGAGTTTTCCCTTTGAGATTTCGTTTTATTGGTTTGAATACTTTTATGGATTTGAGAACACTTTATGTATGTCTTGCTATGAATACCCATGGTGACAATGGGGTATCATATTGATTCACCTGATATATGTTTTGGCACTCAATTCGCGGATTCCCGAGGTGACATTGGGGTAATCTATGCATAGGGGTTGATGCACGTTCTTGTCTTTGTTTCTCCGGTAGAAATCTTGGGGCACTCTTTGAGGTTTTTGTGTTGGATTGAGTATTGTGAATTTGAAATTATTTAGTGTTATTTTAGTACGAACTCTTTGATAGATCGATCGGAAAGAATAGCTTCGAGGTGGTTTTGTACCCTACAAACATTTCCTTCTTATGTTCTCTGCTAGATAGGAACTTTGGAGTGATTCTTAATCGCACTTTGAGGGATGGTTATATGATCCAATTAGATTAGCATTGTTGAGAGATTGCACTAGCAAAAATACGGACCCTAGGCCTTGTTTTCAAGCATTGCAATACCGTTTGTGCTCACTTCTGTTAGATGCTAACTTGTTTTTTTTATTGTCACTATCACAAAAATCAATATCTACTATCATTACTACACTTGTATCACCATCTCTTTGTAGAACTAGTGCACCTATACAAATTTTCATTGTATTTGGTGTGTTGGGGACACAAGAGACTTCTTATTATTTGGTTGCAGGGTTGTTTGAGAGAGACCATCTTCATCCTACACCTCCCACAGATTGATAAACCTTAGGTCATCCACTTGAGGGAAAATTGCTATTGCCCTACAAAATTCTGTGCTTGGAGCCCCAACACGATTCTACAGGAATAAAGTTGCGTAGTAGACATCACTGACATCCCGCAATCACTGAAGCCTGATACGTCTCCAACGTATCTATAATTTTTTATTGTTCCATGCTATTATATTATCTGTTTTGGATGTTTTATATGCATTAATAGGGGTGCGCGTCGGTGCTATACAAATGGTTTTTAACCCCTTTTCACGATGGCATTTGGAACCGTCGCCAAGTGAGTGTGGGTGATAGGGGGGTCGTTCCCACACGACCTAGAAATCATCGGGGTTAGGCCCTCCTGGGACACAAGCTGGGGTCGTGTGTGATCGGGCGAGGCATCAAAACCCAACCATTTCCATAGGTATGTACATCCCACACGGTAATCCGAGAAAAACATTTCCGTAGGTATGTGCATCCCACATGGTGAATCCCAGAAAAAAATTCATTCGTATGTATATCACACACAATCAATCCAAGGAATATGTTTCCCTTCTTATGTACATCCCACACAGTCAATCCAGGGAAAACGTTTCCGTTCGTACGTACATCCCACACAGTTTTATGTGTAGGATCGTGTGTGAAAGGTGTAATTATCACACACGGCCTGCCTTGGTTAATTGTTTGCTTTTATCAACTATATCACACACGATTTGATGAAGAAAATTGTGTGGCATTGGGCTATCCATCGCAAGCGCTTTTACTGCTAGAACCGTTTGCAAAGATCCATAACACATTTAGCAGGTTTATTAGTTTACAATTAATAATTCCAGTATTACGCAAATTCACATTTCATATCGAATAGCTGTTTGCCAATTTCATACTAGGCACATAAATATATTATAACATCACAGTATGGTAGCTACATGAAAACAACACAGTACAACATATAGCTAGTTCAACTTCATAAGAACAATATATTCATTTCCCTAATCGAGATCATCCAGGCTCGTCTTATCCACCTCTGCTTTCAGTTCAGTAAGAACCTGTTTTGCACGGGCCAACTGGGAAAGTGCCTCCTCCTTCGCCAACACCATCTTAGCAAAGTCTGATTTAAAAAATCTGAGCTCATTCTCCACCTTCAACTTTTTATCCTGCATGTTCAAATATTCTTCAGTGTTGACAACAGTTTCTCTAAGCCTACGTCTGTTCTCTTCCTCATACATGCTCCAGAGCTTCGCTAGGCACATCTTCAAAGACTGTGGCCACTCTTGACCAACCCACTCCATGTAAGAACACTTCTGTTCATCCTATAATATTTAAAACTAGATCAGTAACAATTGTAGGGAAATGGGTTTATAGCAACATAGAAAATCACCAATGCTTATTTTGAAAATCTAAAGAAACTTGTTAATTATGACATATCTTCTCAAAAAGATCAATGTGCAAATGAATTAATTGCTACTGAGACAACAACCAAATTCTGGAACATCAGAAGCAATAATTAACTACAACAATGCTACAAGTTCTTACTCATGTACAATAAATAACAAATTGAACATTTTATGAGGAAGGTAAATATAACTGCAATAGCATAGCAATAGTGTTTGGATGACAGCAAATTGATACTAACAGGTGTGTACATGCACAAATTTAGTAACATCGAACTAATAGCACTAAGTCCGTCCACTATGTATGCCAAAACTGGGGTAAAGACAATTGTTGCTACATCTCGCACCGGTGCCCTGCACTGGCGAGCCGATGCAGCAGAAAGAAATCAGGGACCCGGACTCCGGAGCACGTAGTTGCTCCGATGCCCAGTTCCTTCATGCCATAAAGATTTAGTATTTTACTGCTTGGCTGCTCAGGTGTGTGGAACAAAGTTGGTTGTACAAACTACTGAAGTGGTGCCAAATAATTTTCTAATGGCACCGCTGATGAGATGGCAACAATTTAAGATACTAGGTACAAACTATGACACTATCTTAGGATGTGTTTGGTTGAAGGTGTGGCATCAATGGGTTGGGATCGTGACAGTGTCTAAATCACATCTAACAAATGATTTATAACAAAGAAAGAGGGTCTAACCTTCTCTGCACATGCCAGAAACTTCCTCCCACTGTCCATAGATTCAAACGCAACTAGCTTCACGCATGGAGATTGATGGTGACAACGAGCAGATAGATCTTCAGCCAACCTGCTCCATTCGTTGCCACTGATGGTCCTAGGGAGCTACAAGAGAAAGAAATGACTCAAATCAACCGCCGGGTAAAAATCCTTCATTCCAAGTCATAGCCCGAGAGAGAGAAGAGAGCCATACCTGGGTGGTGAAGGATTCGTTGGAGGAGGAGGAACCGCTGGAGAGGTCTTTGAAGAAGACCATGGTGACCCCGGCGGTAAGATGCGAGACGGCGAGAGCGAGGAAGCGGCTATAGCTTAGGAAGGAAGGAAGGAAGGAGGAAACATGGGAAATGTGACTTGTGGTTGGGGAGAAAAGGGGTGGGGAAGGGGGGAAGGTGGGCGGGGGTAGATATTTTGGCGGTAGGCCAAAATTTTGGAAATGTGGAGGGAAACTTTGCGCGCGGTGCCGCCGGACCATTCACTTTGAACGATTGTGTGCATCGCAAATGATTCTTCTGCTTTGCGAGCATGGGATGAGTTTGATAATTCAAATTTTGGTGGAAATTTCCCCAGGTACGTCATTGCATAATTTAACATCGCTTGATAATTTGGGCACACAAAAGAGCGTACAACACTGCTATGTCTTGAGCTTGCGTTGGTTTTCCCCGAAGAGGAAGGGATGATGCAGCAGAGTAGCGTAAGTATTTCCCTCGGTTTTTGAGAAGCAAGGTATCAATCCAGTAGGAGCCCATGCTCAAGTCCCTCGTACCTGCACAAAGCGATAGCTACTCGCAACCAACGTGGTTAGGGGCTGTCAAGCCCTTCACGGTCACTTACGAGAGTGAGATCTGATAGATAGAATATTTTTGGTATAAAGATGCAAAGTAAAAAAGTAAAGGCAAAGTAAATAGCAAAACAATATAAAAGTGATGGAGATTGATATGATGAGAATAGACCCGGGGGCCATAGGTTCCACTAGTGGCTTCTCTCAAGAGCATAAGTATTCTACGGTGGGTGAACAAATTACTGTTGAGCAATTGATAGAATTGTGCATAATTATGAGAATATCTAGGCATGATCATGTATATAGGCATCACGTCCGTGACAAGTAGACCGAAATGATTCTGCATCTACTACTATTACTCCACTCATCGACCGCTATCCAGCATGCATCTAGAGTATTAAGTTAAAAATAGAGTAACGCCTTAAGCAAGATGACATGATGTAGAGAGATAAATTCATGCAATATGAAATAAACCCCATATCGTTATCCTCGATGGCAACGATACAATACGTGCCTTGCTGCCCCTTCTGTCACTGGGTAAGGACATCGCAAGATTGAACCCAAAGCTAAGCACTTCTCCCATGGCAAGAACTACCAATCTACTTGGCCAAACCAAACGGATAATTCGAAGAGACTTGCAAAGATAACCAATCATGCATAAAAGAATTCCGAGAAGATTCAAATATTATTCATAGATAGACTTGATCATAAACCCACAATTCATTGGTCTCAACAAACACACCGCAAAAATAAGATTGCATCGAATAGATCTCCACAAGAGAGGGGGAGAACTTTGTATTGAGATTCAAATAGAGAGAAGAAGCCATCCAGCTACTAACTATGGACCCGAAGGTCTGAGGTAAACTACTCACACTTCATCGGAGAGGCTATGGTGATGTAGAAGCCCTCCGTGATGACGACCCTCTTTCGGCGGAGCTCCGGAACAGGCCCCAAGATGGGATCTCATGGATACAGAAAGTTGCGGCGGTGGAATTAGGTTTTTGGCTCCTCTTCTGATCGTTTGGGGGTACGTGTGTATATATAGGAGGAAGGAGTACGTCGGTGGAGCACCGAGGGGCCCACGAGGCAGGGGGCGCGCCCCCCACCCTCGTGACCACCTCTTTGATCCCTTGCAGTAGGGTCCAGGTCTCCTGGATCACGTTCGATGAGAAAATCACGTTTCCGAAGATTTTATTCCGTTTGGACTCTGTTTGATATTTTGTTTATCCGAAACACTAATAGGCAAAAAAACAGCAATTCTGGGCTGGGCCTCCGGTTAATAGGTTAGTCCCAAAAATAATATAAAATTGGAAAATAAAGCCCAATATAGTCCAAAACAGTAGATAATATAGCATGGAGCAATCAAAAATTATAGATACGTTGGAGACGTATCAGGCATCCCCAAGCTTAATTCCTGCTCGTCCTCGAGTAGGTAAATGATAAAAAGAGAATTTTTTATGCGGAGTGCTACTTGGCATAATTTCAATGCAAATCTTCTTAATTATGGTATGAATATTTAGATTAGAAAGATTCAAGACAAAAGTTTATATTGACATAGAAGATAATAATACTTCAAGCATACTAACAAAGCAATTATTTCTTCTCAAAATAACATGGCTAAAGGAAGTTATCCCTACAAAATCATATAGTCTAGCTATGCTCCATCTTCCCCACACAAAGTATTTAAATCATGCACAACCCCGATGACAAGCCAAGCAATTGTTTCATACTCTAACCTTTTCAATCTTCACGCAATACATGAGCGTGAGCCATGGATATAGCACTATAGGTGGAATAGAATGGTGGTTTTGGAGAAGACAAAAAGGAGGAGATAGTCTCACATCAACTAGGCGTATCAACGGGCTATGGAGAAGCCCATCGATAGATATCAATGTGAGTGAGTAGGGATTGCCATGCAACGGATGCACTAGAGCTATAAATGTATGTAAGCTCAACAAAAGAAACTAGTGGGTGTGCATCCAACTTGCTTGCTCACGAAGACCTAGGGCAATTTGAGGAAGCCCATCATTGGAATATACAAGCCAAGTTCTATAATGTGAAATTCCCACTAGTATATGAAAGTGACAACATATGAGACTCTCTATATGAAGAACATGGTGCTACTTTGGAGCACAATATATGAGACTCGCTATATCATGGTGCTACTTTGAAGCACAAGTGTGGAAAAGGATAGTAACATTGCCCCTTTTTATTTATTTATATTTTTTGGGCCTTTTTTTGCCTTTCTCCTTTTTTGGGACAATGCACTATTGAATGATGATCATCACACTTCTATTTATTTACAACTCAATGATTACAACTTGATACTAAAACAAAGTATGACTCTATATGAATGCCTCCAGCGGTGTACCGGGATATGCAATGAATCAAGAGTGACAAGTATGAAATAATTATGAACATTGGCTTTGCCACAAATACTATGTCAACTACATGATCATGCTAAGCAATATGACAATTATGGATGTGTCATGATGAACTAGATGGTGGAAAGTTGCATGGCAATATATCTCGGAATGCCTATGGAAATGCCATAATAGGTAGGTATGGTGGCTGTTTTGAGGAAGGTATATGGTAGGTGTATGATACCGGCGAAAGGTGCGCGGTATTAGAGAGGCTAGCAAGGGTGGAAGGGTGAGAGTGAGTATGATCCATGGACTCAACATTAGTCATAAATAACTCATATACTTATTGCAAAAATTTAGAAGTTATCAAAGCAAAGTATTATGCGCATGCTCCTAGGGGGATAGATTGGTAGGAAAAGACCATCACTCGTCCCCGACCGCCACTCATAAGGAAGACAATCATAAATCATGCTCCGACTTCATCACATAACGGTTCACCATACGTGCATGCTACGGGAATCACAAACTTCAACACAAGTATTCTTTAAGTTCACAACTACTCAACTAGCATGACTTTAATATTATCACCTCCATATCTCAAAACAATTGTCATGTTTCAATCTTTTCTTAGTATTCAACACACTCAAAAGAAAGTTTCACAAATCTTGAATACCAAGCATATTATTATTAGGCAAATTACCATGCTATTAAGAGACTCTCAAATTAATTTAAGTGAAGCATGAGAGATCAATAGTTTCTTTAAAACGAATCCACCATCGTGCTCTAAAAGATCTAAGTGAAGCACATAGAGAAAAATTATATAGCTCAAAGGATATAAGTGAAGAACATAGAGCAAAATTATCTAGCTCAAAGGATATAAGTGAAGCACATAGAGCAAAATTATCTAGTTCAAAGGATATAAGTGAATCACATAGAGTATTATATCAAATTTTAATTCATGTATGGCTCTCTCAAAAGCTGTGTACAGCAAGGATGATTGTGGCATACTAACAAACAAAGACACAAATAATACAAGACGCTCCAAGCAAAACACATATCATGTTGGTGAATAAAAATATAGCTCCAAGTAAATTACCGATGGAAGTGGACGAAAAGAGGGGATGCCTTCCGGGGCATCCCCAAGCTTTTACTTTTTGGTGTCCTTGGATTATCTTGGGGGTGCCATGGGCATCCCCAAGCTTAGTCTCTTGCCACTCCTTGTTCCATGATCCATCAAAAGAATTCACCCAAAACTTGAAAACTTCACAACACAAAACTCAAGATAGAAAAGTCGTGAGCTCCGTTAGCGAAAGAAAACAAAAGACCACTTCAAGGTACTGTAATGAACTCATTATTTATTTATATTGGTGTTAAACCTACTGTATTCAAACTTCTCTATGGATTATAAACTATTTTACTAGCCATAGATTCATCAAAATAAGCAAACAACACACGAAAAACAGAATCTGTCAAAAACAGAACAGTCTGTAGTAATCTGTAGATAGCGCAAGATCTGGAACCCCAAAAATTCTAAAATAAATTTATGGACGTGGGAATTTATATATTAATCATCTGCAAAAAGAATTAACTAAATAGCACTCTTCGAATAAAAATGAAAGCAGTTCTCGTGAGCGCTGAAGTTTCTGTTTTTTACAGCAAGTTCAACAAGACTTTCCCCAAGTCTTCCCAACGGTTCTACTTGGCACAAACACACAAAAAACACAACCAAAACAGAGGCTAAATAATTTATTTATTACTAAAAAGGATCAAATAGCAAGGAATAAAAATAAAATTGGGTTGCCTCCCAACAAGAGCTATCGTTTAACGCCCCTAGCTAGGCATAACAAGCAAGAATAGATCTAGGTATTGCCATCTTTGGTAGGCAATTCTTCAATTAGGCTTCTACCATCTTTAGGAAATTTTTTCTTTTTATTAATTATCAAACCTTTAGGCACAAGATCGAAAAATTCATTTGTAATAAATGGTTCCTTAATGATAGCAAAAATATTGGGATGAATACTTATAGATTTAAGATCCGCAGTTTCCTTACTAGATGATTCAACCTTATTTTTAGGGACATACATAAGCATGGCAATTTTAGTAGGAGGACTAGGTGTATTCTTTACGTAAGAAAAAGCGGTTCCCAAATTTGTAATGATACCTTCAAGTTTATCAATTCTAGTAGAATCGAAGTTCATCTTCTCATTAACTATGGGTTCCTTTTCCTTAATATTTTTCAAAGTCATTCCTACCTTAGGTCCATATTGAATAATTTGATTGTGGATCTTTTTATCTAGATTTTCAATTGATTCAATAGTGGCAACTTTGTTTTCAATGATTTCAAGTCTTTGCATAACATGCTCCAAAGTTAATATGGTTCCATTAACCAAAAGAGGTGGTGAGCCAAATAAATCTAATATAGCATTATAAGAATCAAAAGTGTGGCTACCCAAGAAGTTCCCTCCGGTAATGGTATCGAGGATATATCTATTCCAAGGATTAATACCTACATAAAAATTGCGAAGAAGAACTAAGGTAGATTGTTTCCTGGTAGATCTATTTTGAGCATTGCAAATTCTATACCAAGCATCTTTTAGATTTTCTCCCTCCCTTTGTTTAAAACTTAGAACTTCACTCTCGGGAGACAACGGAGAAGATATGAGACTAGCCATGATTACAAGCAATAAAACTAGCACACGAGCAAACAAAAAGGCAAATAGAGAGGGAGGATAGAGAAGAGGGCGAATAAAACGGCAAGGGTGAATTGGGGGGAGAGGAAAACGAGACGCAAATGGCAAATAATGCAATGCGAGAGATAGGGATTGTGATGGGTACTTGGTATATCGACTTTTTGCGTAGACTCCCCGGCAATAGCGCCAGAAATCCTTCTTGCTACATCTTGAGCTTGCGTTGGTTTTCCCCGAAGAGGAAGGGATGATGCAGCAGAGTAGCGTAAGTATTTCCCTCAGTTTTTGAGAACCAAGGTATCAATCCAGTAGGAGCCCACGCTCAAGTCCCTCGTACCTGCACAAAGCGATAGCTATTCGCAACCAACGCGATTAGGGGTTGTCAAGCCCTTCATGGTCACTTACAAGAGTGAGATCTGATAGATAGAATATTTTTGGTATTTTTGGTATAAAGATGCAAAGTAAAAATTAAAGGCAAAGAAATAGCAAAACAATATAAAAGTGATGGAGATTGGTGATGAGAATAGACCCGGGGGCCATAGGTTTCACTAGTGGCTTCTCTCAAGAGCATAAGTATTCTACGGTGGGGGAACAAATTACTGTTGAGCAATTGATAGAATTGTGCATAATTATGAGAATATCTAGGCATGATCATGTATATAGGCATCACGTCTGTGACAAGTAGACCGAAAAGATTCTACATCTACTACTATTACTCCACTCATCGACCGCTATCTAGCATGCATCTAGAGTATTAAGTTAAAAACAGAGTAACGCCTTAAGCAAGATGACATGATGTAGAGAGATAAATTCATGCAATATGAAATAAACCCCATCTTGTTATCCTCGATGGCAACAATACAATACGTGCTTGCTTCCCCTTCTGTCACTGGGTAAGGACACCGCAAGGTTGAACCCAAAGCTAAGCACTTCTCCCATGGCAAGAACTACCAATCTAGTTGGCCAAACCAAACGGATAATTCGAAGAGACTTGCAAAGATAACCAATCATGCATAAAAGAATTCAGAGAAGATTCAAATATTATTCATAGATAGACTTGATCATAAACCCACAATTCATCGGTCTCAACAAACACACCGCAAAAACAAGATTACATCGAATAGACCTCCACAAGAGAGGGGGGGAACTTTGTATTGAGATTCAAAGAGAGAGAAGAAGCCATCCAGCTACCAACTATGGACCCGAATGTCCGAGGTAAACTACTCACACTTCATCGGAGAGGCTATGGTGATGTAGAAGCCCTCCGTGATGACGGCCCTCTTCCGGCGGAGCTCCGGAACAGGCCCCAAGATGGGATCTCGTGGATACAAAAAGTTGCGGCGGTGGAATTAGGTTTTTGGCTCCTCTTCTGATCGTTTGGGGGTACGTAGGTATATATAGGAGGAAGGAGTACGTCGGTGGAGCACCAAGGGGCCCATGAGGCAGGGGGCGCGCCCCCACCCTCGTGACCACCTCTTTGATCCCTTGCAGTAGGGTCCAAGTCTCCTGGATCACGTTCGGTGAGAAAATCACGTTTCCGAAGATTTTATTCCGTTTGGACTCCGTTTGATATTCTGTTTATCCGTAACACTGAAATAGGCAAAAAAACAGCAATTCTGGGCTGGGCCTCCGGTTAATAGGTTAGTCCCAAAAATAATAAAAAAGTGGAAAATAAAGCCCAATATAGTCCAAAACAGTAGATAATATAGCATGGAGCAATCAAAAATTATAGATACGTTGGAGACGTATCAAGCACACATACCACACTTACTGAATTGAGCAATTTTAGTAATTAAACAGAGCCAGTTGACCTAAAAATTGCTCTAACAAAAGACCAGCATTAAAAACAAAGCCTAAGTACGTATAATTTTAACAAATCTGCCGTCGCGCCGGCCTATGCATCGCCAGTGTGAGATGAGACGTCAATGACTTGTCCTGGCGACATGCCGCCGTCGGTGGACTCCACACCCCCTGCTAAAGTCGACCGTGTCCTCGTCCTCGGCGCCGCCCTCAAGGTGGTAGTACTCGTAGTAGTGGTTGCGCCAGAGATCGCGTTGGTACTCCACCGCCGATTCCTCGACGGACAAACTCTTCTCTACCTCAACCTCGGCCACGCGCAACTCCTCCTCCCGGCGCTCCTCGATCTCTGCCGCCTCCTGCATCTCCAGCTCCCGCTCGGCGACCTCATGAGGAAGCAGGTGCTCCATGGCCACCGCCGCCTTTTCAGACGTGGGTTGCATGCTGGAGTCCAAGGTGGCCTGGAATATCTTGGCGTGTGCATCCTCAATCTTGGCATGGATGGCCTCGACCCAGGCCAGGGCGACATCGGCGACACAGATGCCAGCTCGAGCACTCTCGACGTTTGCAGCCGTCATTGCAGTAGCAGCTACAGCCGTCTCGCCTGCTACAGCTGCCCCGTCGGCTGTCGCAGACGCCCACTCGGCGGAAGCGCCCGCGCTCAATGCGGATACGGCAACACTCTCGGCATAGGCGGCGGTGCTCGGGGGGACGCGGCCATCGTACGGGCCTTCACGAAGCGTTTCCATAGCGTCATCTTTGCAAGAAGGGGGTGCGGAAATGGGGATCGGGATTCATGGATTCGGGGGTTGCCGGCACTGGAGCAGACGAGTCGGCGAAGCTTAAGGAGGGAGACTTAAATAGACCCAGATATTTTCTTCGCAAACGGTTCCTAGAAAGCAACTGTGTGTGATGTTGTAGATATCTTTTATTAGCTGTGAAAGACGAATTTGAAGTAAAGTGGCAACGGATGGTGTTTTAAATGAACGAGAAATTTTGTAGTACTAATACAACTGTCATGTCAAATTTTGGAAAATTCCAGGGGTCATTTGACCTTTTAAGACATTTAGGTGATTTTCTAGCCATTTAATGACCGTAATTGAAATTTGAACTACGTGTACATGCAATAGCTAACCATAACGGTGTGAAAACTCATATTTTGTGTACTTGTGTGCGATTTAATTCCATGTGCAGTAAATTGGAAGGAATTTTCAAACATGTTGGTCTAACGGCTATGACACTATTAAGCATGGAGTGACATGTCATTTTAATTCCAAAAAATAAAAAAACTCAGAAACACATGAAACCTTGGTTGATGTAATGTCATGCCACCAAGATGATGTGGTAAAAAAATGCCATGTTTGACGAAAGTTTGGACACACACCCCTCACAAACCAGAGCAAGTCACTAGAAGGCTCGTGGTTCCGAGAGGAAACAATGCATGTTTGATGACGAACGGGAGATAGCTTCCACTTACGGCCTTCAATTTTTTTCTACGTCTAACATGCACTACTACAAATGTAATGTGAAATTTTGGAAAATTCTAGGGGTCATTTGACCTTTTAAAGACATTTAAGTGATTTTCTAGCCATTTAATGACCGTAATTCAAATTTGAACTACATCTACATGCAACGCCTAACCAAAACGGTTTGAAAAATCATATTTGTGTACTTGTATGCGAGTTAATTCCAGGTGCAGTAAATTAAAAGGAATTTTCAAACATATTTTTCTCACGACATGGACTCATGCATACGTATGCATGGACTGACATGGCATTTTAATTCCAAAAAATAAAAAAAATATGAGAAACACCTGAAACCTTGGTTGATGTAATGTCATGCCACCAAGATGATGTGGTAAAGAAATTGGTATGTTTGACGAAAGTTTGGACACACGCCCCTCACAAACCGGAGCAACTCACTAGAAGGCTCGTGGTTCCGAGAGGGAACAATGCATGTTTGATGACAAACGGGAGATAGCTTCCTCTTACGGCCTTCAATTTTTTTGTACGTCTAATGTGCACTCCTACAACTGTAATGTGAAATTTTGGAAAATTGTAGGGGTCATTTGACCTTTTAAAGACATTTAAGTGATTTTCTAGCCATTTAATGACCGTAATTCAAATTTGAACTACATCTACATGCAATGCCTAACCAAAACGGTTTGAAAAATCATATTTGTGTACTTGTGTGCGAGTTAATTCCATGTGCAGTAAATTAGAAGGAATTTTCAAACATGTTTGTCTCAAGACATGGACACATGCATACGTGTGCATGGAGTGACATGGCATTTTAATTCCAAAAAAACAGAAACACATGAAAGATTGGTTGATGTAATGGCATGCCACCAAGATGATGTGGTAAAGAAATTGGCATGTTTGACGAAAGTTTGGACACAAACCCCTCACAAACCGGAGCAAGTCACTAGAAGACTCATGGTTCTGAGAGGGAACAATGCATGTTTGATGACGAACGGGAGATAGCTTCCTCTTGCGGCCTTCAATTTTTTTCTATGTCTAACGTGCCCTACTACAATTGTAATGGGAAATTTAGGAAAATTCTAGGGCTCATTTGACCTTTTAAAGACATTTAAGTGATTTTCTAGCCATTTAATGACCGTAATTCAAATTTGAACAACATCTACATGCAACGCCTAACCAAAATGGTTTGAAAAATCATATTTGTGTACATGTGTGCGAGTTAATTCCATGGCTTAGGGCGGCACTTATTTGGTGGAGGGGTCGGTGATTTGGGTGGAAGGTGTCGCACCGGCGGTCGGGGCATGTGGGATGTGGAAGGAGGAGGAGGATGGGGGTCGGGTGTGGATTACCTGCCTGGATAGGCGAGGACGAGTAGCGTGGAGGAGGGTCACCAGTGAGGAGGCGGCGCTGCAAGCAAGGAGTGAAGGTTTCAACTTGAAAAGAAAGGTGGAAACAGGGGAAATGTTGGTAAGGGGAGGGGCGGGGAGGTAGATATTTCCGCGGAAGCCGAAAATTTGGAGTCGCTTCAGCGAAAAAACTGGCATGCAAAGTGTCATCAGACATGGTTCCTTATTCAGAACCGTGTACGATATGTGAACATCACAAACGATTCGGATAGCTTAACCCGTGTGTGATGAGTTTGAAAGTCAAAAAAATTGGTTCAAATTTCCCTGGTTACAGTGGTCATGCACGTCATTGCATAATTTGGGTACACAAAGGAGACTACAGCACACCCACACTTCTTAATCGAGCAAGTTCAGCAATTAAACAGAGCTGGCTGACCTAAACATTACTCTAACAAATTAAAGATCGGCGCTCTTAATTAAATGAAACAAAGAGTACTACTACGACTGGTGCTCGTTGATCTCCGCTGCCGCCTCCATGTCCAGCTCACGCCCGATGGTCTCCTAGGGAAGGGGCTCCATGGCATCAATTACACCATACTCGGCAAGCATCTCTCCGTCCGCGTCCGCCATATCTTTGGAATAGGCCGCCACGAGCTGGGCGTGGGCGGCCGCGATCTAGGCCTTGGCGGGCTCCGTCATGGCAAGGTATGCCACGAAGGAACGGACAGCTACTCGAACTCTCTCGGAGATTGCCAACTCTTTGGCCGTGGGTTGCCGACCATTGTCGGAGAAGCTTCGTTTGATTTGTGCGATAACCACCATGAGCTGGGCGTGGACGGCCTTGACATGGTAGTGGGCGGCCTCCATCAGGGCTAAGGCCGCGCTACGGAACGGACAGCTGTTGTGCCGCTCTCGCTAGTTGCTATCCCCGAGGCACATGCTATTGCCGCCGCCTGAGAAGCAACAACGGCCGTTTGGGCTACCTTGCCCGCTCGGATGCAGACTGTGGTCGTCTCACGAAGCTTGTTAGCACGCGCCTGGCGGCTGCGGCCGCACTCTCGCCGGAGTGGGCCGCCAAAGTTGCCCTCATAACGCGGGTCCATGTCCCCATCTTTCGCCGGCGACGAATGAATAGTGAAATGATATTTGGGGAGTGAGCTAGTGTGCTTGACACGCCGGATGTGGACGGTAGCCGACACACCTTCTCTTGTAAGCCATAGGCGTACTATACACCGACGGTGCTCCAAGATATTTTGTGTTGCATCTCACACGATTGGTGATAATAAACTGTGTGCGATCTACTTGATTTATCGTCTTGATTTGAATTATGTAATGGGGTCACACCTACAAAGGGTGGTGTTTGAATTACTAGAACTTTTATCTGCAGTGAACATGCAACTATAGGCGTGCCGTCAAAAAATGGAATTATTCAGGGTTTGTTTAGACGTTTTTGTACATTAACTTGGTTTTGTAGGCATTTCAGGTGCATAATTCAAATTTGAACTACATGCACATGCTCTAGTGCATATAAACGGGTTGAAAAATCAAATCTCTGTCCTTGGTTGCATGCTTAGGTCCCATGCAAGAAATGGGAATGAATGTCAAACACCCTGCCACCGTCACTCGGCCGCAAACATTGAGATACCTGGTTTTTAAATTCTAAAAAATCCAAAACTCATCTGAAATTCATGAAACTTGGCATGCTATCATGGAGCGGCATCAACATGTTGTGGTAAAAAATTTGTCCCATTTGGGGCAGGTTTGGGTATAAGCTTCTCACAAACCAGAGCTTCTTAGAACAAGCGCAATGGTTTCGGTACGAAACGTGCCACCTTTGGGGACGAAACGATATTCGTTGCCTCTTATTGCTTTCAAAAAAAATCGAGTGTCAACCTAGAACAACAGAAGTGTTGTGTTTAATTTTGGAATTTTTTGGGGTTCGTTTGGACATTTTTATACATTAACTGGGTTTTCCAGGCATTTCATGCGCATAATTCAAATTTGAACTACATGTCTCCAGTGCATATAAACTGGTTGAAAAATCAAATCCGTGTCCTTAGTTGCATGCTTAGGTCCCATGCAAGAAATGGGAATGAATTTCAAACACCTTGATACCATCACTCGGCCGCAAACATTGAGATACCTAGTTTTTAAATTCTAGTAAATCAAAACTCGTCTGAAATTCATGAAACTTGGCATGCTATCATGGAGCGGCATCAACATGTCGCGGTAAAAAACTTGTCCCATTTGGGACAGGTTTGGGTATAAGCTTCTCACAAACCAAAGCTTCTCACAACAAGCGTGATGGTTTCGGTAGGGAACGTGCCACCTTTGGGGACGAAACGATATCCGTTGCCTCTTATAGCTTTCAAAAGATTTCGAGTGTCAACATAGAACAACAGGAGTGTTGTCTTTCATTTTGGAATTTTTCGGGGTTCGTTTGGACATTTTTATACATTAACTTGGTTTTCCAGATATTTTATGTGCATAATTCAAATTTGAACTACATGCACATGCTCCAATGCATATAAACTAGTTGAAAAAACAAATATGTGTCCTTGGTTGCATACTTAGGTCCCATGCAAGAAATGGGAATGAATTTCAAACACCCTGCCACCGTCACCCGGCCGCAAACATTGAGATACCTGGTTTTTAAATTCTAGTAAATCCAAAACTCATCTGAAATTCATGAAACTTGGCATGCTATCATGGAGCAGCATCAAAATGCCGTTGTAAAAAATTTGTCCCATTTGAGGCAAGTTTGGGTATAAGCTTCTCACAAACTAGAGCTTCTCAGAACAAGCGTGATGGTTTCGGTAGGGAACGTGCCACCTTTGGGGACGAAACGATATCCGTTGCCTCTTATTGATTTCAAACAAAAATTGAGTGTTTGAGTGTCAACGCAGAACAAAAGTGGTGTTTTGTTTAATTTTGGAATTTCTCAGGGTTCGTTTGGACATTTTTATACATTAACTGGGTTTTCCAGGCATTTTATGTGCATAATTCAAATTTGAACTACATGCACATGCTCCAGTGCATATAAATTGGTTGAAAAAACAAATTTGTGTCCTTCGGGGCATGCTTAGGTCCCATGCAAGAAATGGGAATGAATTTCAAACACCATGCCACCGTCACTCGGCCGCAAACATTGAGATACTTGGTTTTTAAATTCTAGTAAATCCAAAACTCGTCTAAAATTCATGAAACTTGGCATGCTATCATGCAGCGGCATCAACATGTTGTCGTAAATTTTTTGTCCCATTTGGGGCAGGTTTGGATATAAGCTTCTCACAAACCAGAGCTTCTCACAACAAGCATGATGGTTTCGGTAGGGAACGTGCCACCTTTGGGGAGGAAACGATATCGGTTGCCTCTTATTGCTTTGAAAAAATTTCTAGTGTCAACATGGAACAATAGGAGTGTTGTCTTTAATTTTGGAATTTTTCGGGGTTCGTTTGGACATTTTTATACATTAACTTGGTTTTGTAGGCATTTTATGTGCATAATTCAAATTTGAACTGCATGCACATGCTCCAGTGCATATAAATTGGTTGAAAAGTCAAATATGTATCCTTGGTTGCATGCTTATGTCCCATGCAAGAAATGGTAATGAATTTCAAAGACCCTGCCACCGTCACTCGGCCGCAAACATTGAGATACTTGGTTTTTAAATTCTAGTAAATCCAAAACTCATCTGAATTCATGAAACTTGGCATGCTATCACGGAGCGGCATCAACATGCCTGTGATGCAGAGCATCCCAAGGTCATCCCCATGGACCTACCATCGCCTCACCAAGTGCCTAGCGGACCCATGACTCGAGCACGTGCAAGAGCTCTCGAAACCGAGGTGACATCTCTCCTCTCACACTTCCACTTCGATACACATGAGACATGGCTACTACCTCAAACGGAGACATTGTGCATACTCAGGTATCTAGGAGTTGGCCATGAAGAAGCTAAGGGGCAAGGAGAATAAGAAGAGGGAGATGGACGTGAATATGGAGAAGAAGGAGAGCTGGAGAAGAAGTCCCAGCCACCGGACGACCGGTCGGGACCGGACGTCCGGAGCCTGAAGCTCCAGCCGAACCCCAGCGAGCGGACGTCCAGCCCGGACCGGACAACCGGTGCCCCCTACACCCGAGCTAAATGAAGGGATGACCGATGCCAATGCACGTCCGGCGACCGGACGACCGGCCTCCTCCGGAAATCCGCTACACCAGCCTCCGAGCCAAAATGAGCGGACGTCCGGCCGCCCATGAGACACCGGACGACCGTTCCCCAGCGGACGTCCGGTACCTGGCTGTGTCTAGTTTTGGGCC
>NC_041388.1:264473831-264554277 GCF_002162155.2 Triticum dicoccoides
ATAAATAGACCTCCTATTCATCCTAGCTTGGGTTAGCATTGGTTTAGCACATATTTAGAGATAGAGCATTGCTCATCCACATCGGATCTACTCCATGAGAGAGATCGCGAACCCTCTTCGGAGAAGATCCCTTTGGATTCAAGACCTCCTTACGAAGAAGAACATCAAGAACTCCTCACGAAGAAGACCGGTTACCTCTTGTATCATCCGTTGTTGACTTTGGACCTTGTATCTTCCTTTGTGTTCATGGATCCAGCGCATTTGTGATCATACTTGTTGGTTTGAGTGTTCTCTTGTGTTTCCCTTGTGATTTTCCCCTCGTTTCCCTCCTCATGTTCTTCGTGTTCTTCGCGGGATCCGCTCCTTTCGCGAAAGATCGGCCAATTAGGGTTCCTACCCTACATCATCTTGGTATCATGAGCCACATTGATCACAATTTCGGAGCCTCCCCTCGTTGTTTTCTAGCCTAATTTTGTTGTGTTCTTCCCTAAATTCGAAAATCCCCACCAAAAATAGCCCCAAATTTTTTTGTGATTTGGGTGTGTTGAAATTTTGTTGGATTTGATCCGTGGATTTGCTTTGTTTTGAGTGGATAAAGTTTTCCCCCCCTTTCCCCACCCTTTCCTTCCACAAAATCGCCCGAATTCGACGATTGTCACCTCATCCACCTCGTACACATGCAGTTCATCCCGTGCCCGAATAGTGCCCAGGCACCGGACGTCCGCTCGCCACCGGACGTCCGACGGCCGGACGACCGCTCACCACCGGACGTCCGGAGTTACCTGACGAAACTGATTTTTTTTTCAGTTTAGTCACCACCACCGCCCAACATTTTCGCATACGCACTCCTACCACTTATACACCATCACCACTTCCGCATACCACCACCTTTGATTACCCGTTTGACACTCCAACACGTGTTGCTACTTCGAACCTTGAGAATTTGAGTTGCAGTTCCGTATCCTTTTGTGTTTCGGCTATCTAGGTACGGTTCAACGTCAATATCACCACCGCTCATCTTCGGCACGGACACGTCATCAACAACGACCACCTCAACTACATCTTGGTATTCGTGCCACCATTTTCACACCATACTGTAAGCAAGAACGGTAACCTCATCTTGGTTTTGGACATATCACTCTTGCCATTACATTGATAGCCATCATAGCCTCACTCTTTTGCGTTGCTTACCCATCGAGACTAACCATTGAGTATTGTCGGCAATGAGACTTGTGCACATTAGTGATCATACTTCCCAAATCATACATACATAATTGTTGCATATCTTGGTATCATCTCTTGTGTCACAAGGTTGTCATCGCATACACAATTGCTATCTTGGTTCGTGAAGCATTGCATGAGAAAAGAGCTCAAACATCAAAGAGACAAACAAGCTTTTAAGCAAAAGGGAAAGATAAGCAAAGAGCTTTTAATCAAGAACCATAGCATCATACAACATTAAGATTGTCATATTAGATCATCTTGGATCATATCATAGAAACACCTTGCATAGAGCATACTTGGGATAGAAGTCGTTGCATTTTTGCTTAGTAGGTTGTGCACAAGTCTTTGTATCCGCCTATTGTGCAATCGTGCTAGCGTCTCTCTAGTGTTGTGCAACAAGGGCATTTTTGTGGATTCCACATTTTGGCTCACCCTTGGTTGCACAACCCCACTTATCTTTTTTCGTGTGTGTTTCTGTGTACATTATATTGCTTGGTCTAATTGTTGCATTGCAATCTTGCGAATCTTTTCCAACATTATTGAAGCTCACTTACAATTGCATCAAATTTTGTGCCACCATCCTAACCAAGCTCCACCATAAGCTTTTACTTGTGTAGGTGTGAGAAACCGACAAGAATTGGTACCAATTGTGCTATTTCCTTGTCCACATTGGAGTGATCATTTATCCACTTTCAACTTCGGTCAAGGTACATTTGGTATTCGTTCTTCTCTTTCTACCACACACATTTTTCTCTTGGAATGATGGATAGGCCAAGTACTACTACCAACCCACTCTTCATTGAGCACGACGACGACATGAACTCCTACGTCACCAAGAGCCACCTCTTTGGTGCACAACGTGCTTTGCATCAAAAGCAACAAGCAATGAGTGAACGCATCGACAACCTCGCCGCCGACTTGCGACTCTCCAAGCAACATACAAGGGATTACTGTCGGTGTCAAAACCGGCGGATCTCGGATAGGGGGTCCCGAACTGTGCGTCTAGGATCGATGGTAACAGGAGACAGGGGACACCATTGTCGGCGTTCTGGGAATGGGGGTCCCCAGACTTGCCTACCTGCGGCCTGCGGCGTGGCTCCAAAGGGGGCCCAGCGCGGCCCATCTTCATCAACACAGACCCAAGACCCTCGCGAGGGGCCAAGCCTCGCGGGGCGGACGACACGGAGCTTCCTCAGGCACAGCCTCATCAGGCTGGCTCGCGAGGAGGCGGAGAGATCAAGGCGGGGTACCTCACGAGGTGCCCGTGACGCAAGCCATGACGACCAAGGGTGCCAGGCGGGCGCCAGCCCGCGCAGTGTCCTTCTTTCCTCTTTGGTGCAAAGGGAGCAAGCGCAAGCGAGAGCATCAAGCAAAGGCACCCATTTCGGTGCAATGAGACCAAGACCAGTCCAACGGCAGGGAGGAAGTCATTGTGGAGCCCAAGCCAGCGTCACCACTAGAGCCTTTAGCAGGCGAGGACCAACTTTAGTCAGGATAAGTGTACCAGATGTTCCCCTTCAAAGTGGCCAATTGTTGGTGCCCTTCCCGCTCAATATTTGGGAAGAGGCCCAGGGCCTTTGCCTATAAATAGGACTAGCCACCCACAGGGTAGGGGAGATCGGATCGCAATCGAGAAGAGAGAGAGAGAGAGAGAGAGAGAGAGAGAGAGAGAGAGAGAGAGAGAAGGGTGATTGAACTCCTCCTAGCAGTTCGTTGCCCCAGCCAAGAACAGACCCTCGCGAGGCTGTTCTTCCTTGTATTGCTCATCATCATCAGCCCAAGAGGCAATCCACCACACCACACACTGGAGTAGGGTATTACACCACAACGGTGGCCCGAACCAGTATAAACCCTGTGTCTCTTGTGCTGTTCTTTCCATAGCTTAGATCTTAGCGAGGCGAAGGGGTGCAGGTAGGTAGAAGGCAAAATCTCCGCGTGCACCCCAGTGTTCGAACCTCAAGGGTCTGCCGGAACCCGAAATCCGACAACAATGTGTACCCAGGTTCGGGCCCTCTCTATGGAGGTAATACCCTACGTCATGCTTGATTGATATTGATGAATATGGGTGTTACAAGAGTTAATCTACCACGAGATCGTGATGGCTAAACCCTAGAAGCCTAGACTATATGACTATGCTAATGAATGTGTCCTTTCTGACTATCCCCTCCGGTTTATATAGACACTGGGTTGGCTTCCGTTGGGAAGCAAAGCAGAGGATCGAAAAATGATCATTTGAGGACTAACCTGATAAACCTTGAACGCAGGCTGTTTCCCCTTTGGCCACTTCCCGGACTATGGAGATTCCCAATTTACAGCGGAAGCTTGATGTGGCAAGGGATGATCTTGCTTTAATCAATATGCGTCTTGACAAGTCGCAAGGTATGTATTCGGTGCGATCCTCATATATTTTTTTAGTGTAAGCATAACGCTGAAATTTGGCTGCAGATAGTGTTGCCGCCGTTGAAGTTCTTCGAGCGGAGTTGGCCCGGGCCAAGGAGCAGGCCCGGTGTAGCAGTGTTGCTGCCGAAAAGGCATGGGCTGAATTAGAAGCCGAGCGAGCTGCACAGCGCCAAGATGAGGAGAAGATATCCAAGGTGACGCTCGAGCTGGAGAATGCTACCGGACGCTGTGAATTTTTAGAGAAGAAGAATGAAGCCTTAACGGCTAATTTAGAGAAGGCCGTACAAGAGGCAAGAGGAGCACGTTCGGAATGTGGAGCGGCCCGTGAGGAGGTTTGACAGGCGAGGGAGATTGCGGCTGGAAAGCCTTTTCTACTACAAACCAAGTTCGGCGGCCCGAACTATGCCCAGCTCAACCAAGTATGGAGTTCTTCGGACGAGTTCTTGGATTTGCCAAAGAGTTCTGCCGATGCGGCACGATATTACCAAGCGCGGGATGGATATGCAACGGAGAAGCTTTTTTGGTTGCAGTTTGGCGCGTCAAAGCGCCCTTTGTTGCTTAATGAACAGATGTCCCAGTGGGCCGAACTTCATAGGATGTCCAGTGCTGCCATGAAGGACGTCGTAGTCCGGTTGTGGCCAAACGAGCCTGTTCCGAACAGCTATTTCGGTTTAGTGCAAAGGCTTGTTGACGCGGTGCCCCGTATCGATGCTGTGAAGCAGTCTGCGTGCATTGAGGGTGCACGGATGGCCTTTGCCCGAGTCAAGACGTTCCGGGGGAAGATGAAGGCCATCGATGTTGCGACGAAGGGTCCATCCAAATGCAAGGACCGTCCGGAATCGGAGCATTATTTTGAAGACATCCTAGAGGCCGCCCGCTTTGTAGAGGGTCAGTGCTCAAAAGACGTAATGTTCGAGTGAAGTGTATAAAAATTCTAAAAACAATTTTATAGTTTAATCTATTTATGTTTTGCTTGAAAGCTTGAATTCCTCCTGTGCGGCCGTTTTGATATAATCTGAAAGTTTTCCAGACATCGGGTTCAGCCCCCTCGTAGGAAGTACGGGGGTGTTCGGAAAAGCATTTAATCACTCTTATCCAACGTCTTGGTCCATGAAGGAGGTGATAATGTGGCGAACTAGGCAATCGGACTATGGGGCATTAACACTTTCACTTAGCCATAGGAGATTTATGGCGGGGCTATGACATAGCCCCTGGTATGTATGCGGCGTATGGCACCTTACATATTTGACCTGAAAAAGATCCCTCGTGTGACATGGAGAATCGCTAAAGATTCTAGTAAGTCGTCAAGTGCTTGACCAGCTCACGCCGCATCATGACAATCAGTTTTCGCCTTTCTCTACTGAGGTGCTCATCCGGTTTAGACCAGGGCACAATCGCAGTAGTTCTCCCTTTACTACCCTAGCCGATAGAGCGGAACATAGGGTAGCAAGCACAGGAGCTGGGCAACCCAACTATTGACCCAAGACAATGATTCGGAGTTGATGCATATAAGGCCAAACTTGCGACGCCGAAGTGTGCTATAGAGTTGTTCGGACTTTTACTAGCAACTCATTTGTTCCCACAACGAGCCCCTGGCAAGTTAAGCCAAGGTATTTTTGTGAAATAACCGTAGGAGCCATATTTGTCGGGAAAACCATACGTATGACTATCTCGGTTATTGTTTACTGGTAACTGAGTGATATGCCGATGATTACTTATGATATATGTATATAAAAGCCATCCCCGGCTATTTGACATGCTCGGGGTTGGAGGCGGAGGAACATGCATAGTACAGGCTCGAAACATAGAGAGTGCGGTCTACAAAAGGTTATTTTGGACATCCTGTCACACGTCTGCGCCGCCAGTCCTTGGTGGGGGGAGTCCTTGATGGACATAGCCCCTTAGGTGAGCATACGGGTCCGGACTCCGATAGAGCCGGTTTCCATTTTTTGTCATGTTCATCACCTATTTTTAAAGGACATAGAAAGAGGAAAATAAAAAAGAAAGTAAATAGCTATACATAGAAAAAGGTTACTGGAGTGCTCGCCGGTTTGTCCGTATTGTTCTTCCGCCGATGCCCATGGTATCTTGAGTGCGTAATGATGTATGTGTGGTACAAACTTTGTAGGTGTACAGAGTGGGCGGCGGAAGTCGGGTTGCTATTGCCGTTCTAGGGGTAGTCGATCCCCGGGTGGAGACTTCTTCAGACCCCCGGTTTGTCGTTGGTGAACCTTTCCGTCATCCCTGTCGTTTGGCGGCTTCCTTCCCCTATGTTCGGCGTTGAGCTTGCCAGTCTTTTTAAAGACCCAGTAGTTTCTGTTGGTGTGATTGGCTGGTTTATCGGGGTGGCCATGAATCTGGCAGAGTCGGTCCAAAATCCTGTCTAGGTTGGATGGTTCATCTTGGTTCGCCCTGGATGTCTTCTTCCGCTGAGCAGACTTGGGGTTGTAGAATCCGGCGTTGACCGCTGTGTTGCCTGGTCTTTTATTGTCAGTGTGACTGTTGTTTTTGCTTCCTCGTGGCTTGCCGTTGGCTCCTCAGATTTCGGAGGTGCCCTGGTTGCTGCCGCTATTGCCTTTACAAGCGAGCTAACTATCTTCTCCCACACAAAAGCGAGTCATCAGAGCAGTGAGAGTTGTCATGGATTTAGGTCCTTCTTGGTCGAGGTAGTGTTCAAGCCACTCGTCCCGGACGCTATGTCTGAAAGCCGTGAGGGCTTCCGCGTCCGGACAGTCAATGATTTGGTTCTTTTTAGCTAAGAACCGGGTCCAGAGCTCCCTGGCTGATTTGCCGGGCTGTTGGACGATGTGACTTAGGTCATCGGCATCCGGTGGCCGGACATGTGTTCCTTGGAAGTTATTGAGGAAAGCCTCTTCCAAGTCCATCCTGCTGCCTATGGAATTTTCAGGCAAGCTGTTTAACCAGTACCAAGATGGTCCTTTTAGTTGTAGTGGTAGGTATTTGACGACATGGAGGTCGTCTCCACGGTCCATATGGATGTGGAGGATGAAATCTTCTATCCATACTGCGGGATCGGTTGTCCTGTCATATGATTCAATATTGACGGGTTTGAATCCTTTGAGAAATTCATGATCTATTACCTCATCAGTGAAGCAAAACAGGTGTGAGGCGCCTCTATGTTGGGCCACACTGTGGCGTATTTCTGAAGGAGTCCCATTGTGGTTTTCGGCCTGGTCGCGGCGAGTTGTGGCACGTCCGAATAGGTAGCTATCGTCGCGTGTCAAAGCATTTTTTGGTGATGCGTAGATCGGTCTTGCACTTCCTGCTCTATTGTCCCAGTCTCTCTACAGGTTGACTGGATAATCCTGGCCTACATTGTTCCTGCCTTTACGGCGAGGTGTGGCGGTCTGGTGTTCGGCTTGGGTTGCCTTTCTATCTGGATAGAGTTGCTGTCGACCTGCCGTGTTGTGTGATGATGGTATGGGCCCCGACGCCCTGTCATCGGACTGGTAGAGCGATCTGTGCTTTGGGTAGCTTTTGGCTGGGCCATTGAGGCCGTATTCTTCGGCGACCAGGACTTCGGTCCATCTGTCGTTGAGTAGGTCTTGGTCAGCTTGAAGCTGCTGCTACTTGTTTTTCAGGCTCCTTGCCGTAGCTATCAGCCTGCGCTTAGAGCGCTCCTGTTTGAGGGGCTCTTCGGGTACGATGAAGTCTTCGTCGCCGAGGCTTTCCTCATCTTCGGAGAGCAGAAGGTAGTTCTCGTCTTCCGATCCATCGTTGTGCAGGGCCCGTTCATCGGGGCTGACTTGCTCGTTTTCCTGTTCCTCCTGCTCGAATGTTGCTCTCATAGGGTCTTCATTGCTTTCGGCGCCATCCGAAGTACTGTTTTCTTCGGTGCCATTGTTGTTGCAGTGCGGCTTGGGGCGTCGGGGCTTAGACTGTGACTCAAGAGTTTTAACTTGGTCTCCCTTGTCTCTGTCGCGAGGCTTTTTGAGTGTATCGATCATGTACACGTCATGCAAAGGGGTGGCCGTTTTGCGTCCGATGACTGGCGGATCTTGGCCTTGCTCTTTATCTGCATCATTGTCTAGGCCGTCAATCTCTACAGAGCCAGAGGTGGGCATGTCGGTTAAGTTCTCGACGGTTGCTATGAAGTGGGTGGCGGGCAGGAAGCAAAATTCTCCGTCGTCAGCCCCTAGTTCGAACCGAACATAGTTCGGCTACGAGCCTCCCGTGAATGACAGGTTCCTTAAAGAGTTTAGCACATCGCCCAAGGGTGCATGCTGAAAGACGTCTGCGGCACTGAATTCGAAGATCGATAACCGATCTAGCTTAGTGTCCGCGAGCGTATAGGGCCCAAAATTTGTAGCTGGAGACGAATCCAGAGCTCTACTGACACAGATATCGTGGGTGCCGAGTCCGTGTGCGGATCCAACGCCGCGGACTCTGTGGCTTCGGATGGCGCGATCTGCTCTGGCTCTAAGGCCGTTACAGCAATGGGGACCATCTCCTGGATGTGATCCGATGACAGATTTAGGTCATGTTCCTCGGAGCGAAGGGGAGCGATTGCCACGGTCTCGAATTCGTTGAAGATCAAGTCTCCACGGATATCTGCGACGTAATTCAGGTTCCCAAATCTGACCAGGTGGCCAGGGGCGTAGCTATCGATCTGCTCCAGATGGCCGAGCGAGTTGGCCCGCAGTACGAAGCCACCGAATACAAAAATCTGTCTGGGGAGGAAGGTTTCCCCTTGGACAGCGTCGCTGAGGGAGTCCTGGATAAGGGGGTCTCCGGACAGCCGGACAATATCCTTTGGCCGGACTGTTGGACCATGAAGATACAAGATTGAAGACTTCGTCCCGTGTCCGGATGAGACTCCAATTGGTGTGGAAGGCAAGCTAGGCAATACGGATATGTATATCTCCTCCTTTGTAACCGACCTTGTGTAACCCTAGCCCCCTCTGGTGTCTATATAAACCGGAGGGTTTTAGTCCGTAGGACAACATACAATCATATCATAGGCTAGCTTCTAGGGTTTAGCCTCTCCAATCTCGTGGTAGATCAACTCTTGTACTACTCATATTGTCAAGAATAATCAAGCAGGACGTAGGGTTTTACCTCCATCAAGAGGGCCCGAACCTAGGTAAAACATCGTGTCCCCTGCCTCATGTTACCATCCGCCTTAGACGCACAGTTCGGGACCCCCTACCCGAGATCCGCCGGTTTTGACACCAACATTGGTGCTTTCATTGAGAGTTCCTCTGTGTCGTCGCCGATTAGGCTTGATGGCTCCCTCGATCATCGATAGCGATGCAGTCCACGGTGAGACTTTTCTCCCCGGACAGATCTTTGTATTCGGTGGCTTCGCACTGCGGGCCAACTCGCTTGGCCATCTGGAGCAGATTGAGAGTTATGCCCCTGGCCACCAGGTCGGGTTTGGAAACTTAAACTACACGTCCGATATCCGCGGAGACTTGATCTTCGACGGATTCGAGCCCCTGCCTTGTGCGCCACACGGTCACGATGAGTATGATTTAGCTCTACCATATGACAGTGTTTAGGAGATCGCACCGGCAACTGCTCCGACCCTCAATTCGGAACCAGTTGCACCATCCATGGACGGGTGGATAGACCCCGCCACGAAGGCCGCACTTTCATCGGCGATCGAGCCGAGTATCGACCTTACCCTTCACGAGATCCGTGACACCGAACTCCCGGATTCCTCCGCGGCCACGAACTCCGAACCGCCTACGCCTGTACCTAACGAATCCAATTGGGCGCCGATCATGGAGTTTACCTCCGCGGATATTTTTCAGCACTCGCCCTTCGGCGACATACTGAACTCATTAAGGTCTCTCTCCCTGTTAGGAGAGTCCGGGCCGAACTATGTTCGGCGGGATTGGGATGCGGATGACGAAGAAATTCGTCGCCCACCCACCACCCACTTAGTAGCCACTGTCGACGATTTGACCGACATGCTCGACTTCGACTCTGAAGACATCGACAGTATGGACGACGATGCAGGAGACGAACAGAACCACAGCCCACAGGGCACTAGACGCCCACTTCATCATACGATGTATACATGGTGGACACACCCAAAGAAAACGATGACGACGAACGGAAGGACGCAGCGAAGGGTTGTTCCCTTGAGAAGCAGTCAAAGCAGTGGCTTAAGCGCCGCTCCAAATCCCGCCTCGGCATAAACAGCGGTCATGTAGACCCAGCGATAGAGCAGGGCGAACCATCGCCCGATCAGGGCAACACGGAGAATCAAACCAAACAACCCAACTCCGTCGAAAATAACAGTCCAGACGACATCACACCAAACAAGCGCCCGGAGCAACAGAGTGCCCATCAAAGGCTTGTTGCCACTGCGAGGACTCTGAAAAAGCAGAAGCAAAGGCTCAGGGATACGCAAGACACACTCAAAATCAGATGGAGTGAAGTACTCAACACTGCAGCGAAGTACGGCGGTAATTGCCACACCAATAGCTACCCGAAGCGAAAGTTGCTACCTGAATTCGACGAGGAGGCCTTAGATCCCCCGCAATTCGAAAACAAAACGGCCATCCGGTCGGATAGACGACCTCGTGGCCAATATAGAGCGGCAAATGACACCGCACATAAGCCAGTACGTGATCCACGCGAGGGCTCGCCTCAAAAGGACGGCGCAACCAGATCCATATACGGGTCACGCAAGCGCGCTCTAGTACGCAATACAACACAACAAACATCCGAACACCACGGTACACCCAAATACAAGGGTGCCACACACCCCCTATGTTTCATCGATGAGGTGATGGACCATGAATTTCCAGAGGGATTCAAACCCGTAAACATAGAGGCATACGACGGAACAACGGACCCTGGGGTCTGGATTGAGGACTATATCCTCCATATCCACATGGCTCGAGGCCCGACCTCCACGCCATGAAATACTTACCCCTCAAGCTCAATGGCCAGCTCGGCACTGGCTTAAAAGCCTCCCCAAAAACTCCATTGGAAGCTGGGAAGAGCTCGAAGACGCCTTTCGGGCAAATTTTCAAGGGACTTATGTCCTACCACCGGATGCAGACAATTTAAGTCATATAACCCAACAGCCCGGAGAGTCAGCCCGAAAGCTTTGGAACAGGTTCCTCACTAAGAAGAACCAAATAGTTGACTGTCCGGACGCCGAAGCCTTAGCAACTTTCAAGCACAATGTTCGAGACGAATGGCTCGCCAGACACCTCGGCCAAGAAAAGCCGAGAACAATGGCAGCATTAACAAGCCTCATGACCCTCTTTTGCGCGGGCGAGGATAGCTGGTTAGCCCGATGCAGCACCAGCGACCCAAGTACATCCGAAGTCAGGGACAGAAACGGGAAATCACGACGCAGCAAAAACAAGCGCCGGAATAAAGAAGACGGCCTGAAAAGCACGGCGGTAAATGCCGGATTCAGAAGCTCTCGGCCAGGTCAGCAAAAGCCGCCACCCAAAGGCGACAGAGACGAACTGTCCAGCCTAAACAAGATTCTGGACCAAATATGTCAGGTCCATAGTACCCCCGACAAACCTGCAAATCATACCCATAGAGAATGTTGGGTCTTCAAGCAGTCCGGCAAGCTCAACGCCGAACATAAGGGGCAGGATATAACAAGCGAAGACGAGGACGAGCCTCGCAAGCAAAGCACTGGGGAACAGAAGAAATTCCCACCAGAAGTCAAAACAGTCAACGTGTTACACGTAATAAAGGGGAGAAACAAAGCAGCACTCCCAGAGACACATGCCCCGGGGACTATCACCGTGGAGTTCTGCCACTGGCCGTCCCAACCGATCACTTTTGACCATCGGGATTACTCAGCAAGTGTCCGGCGTGCAGGATGGGCTGCCTTGGTATTAGACCCAATAATTGACGGATACCACTTCACACGAGTCCTGATGGACGGCGGCAGCAGTTTAAACCTGATATATCAGGACACAGTACGCAACATGGGGATAGACCCAGCAAAAATTAGCCATAGCAATAGTACCTTTAAAGTAGTAACGCTAGGCCCAGAAGGCCATTGCATGGGCTCCCTGCTACTATAGGTTATATTCAGCTTCCCCGATAACTTCCGCAGCGAAAATTTAACCTTCCATATCGCTCCGTTCGAAAGTGGCCATCAAGCACTACTTGGACGCGAAGCTTTCGCCTGTTTTAACGCAATACTGCATTACGCTTCCCTCATGCTTAAGATGCCCAGTCCACGCGGCATCATTACAGTAACTGGAAATATGGAGCGTTCCTTGCGCGCGGAAAATCGTGCGGCTCTAAACGGCCTCACCAACTAAAGCATCTGACAGGTCGTTAAGACCACGGACACGGTTGGACGAGTTCGGTACAGCTATAGGTAATTGATACATGTTTGATGGCTATACCCCTATTACAATACAAGGGGCTCAACGCACGCGCACAAGTGGCAATCAGGCTCAATTTTACTCGTCTTGAATTGTACATGGTTTTTTAGTATAACCTACCTTTTTGCACGACAACTTTTCAACTAAGTTCCTCTCTTTTACAGATGACCATCGTGCTACACCCGTCCAGGATACGGCACAACGGAGACACAGGCGCAGACGTGCAGCAGGGACCCGCTCCAAGGATTCTTTTTAGATTAAGACCCTCGATAAACCTTTTTTACTGTCTCTTGTTGATACACATCCCTCAGATTCTCAGTACAATTGAGAAGGATGCTGGCATCTTGGCATGTGGCCATGTTAGAATAATGCACGTACCTGGACACCACAGGATTATTACAAAGGGCATTGTTTAGGCCCAGTTTACACCATAAAGACCGAATACCTTAGGGAGTGTTCGGCGTCGCGAGTTTGGCCTTATATGCACCAGCTCCGAATCATGTCTTTGGTCAAATGTTGGGTTTGCCCGGCTCCTGTGTTTTGTTGCCTTACGTTCCGCTCTATCGGCTAAGACGGCACCAGGAGAACTACTGCGATTGTGCCCTGGTTCATCCGGGCGAGCACCTCAGTAGAGAAAGCCGAAAACTGACTGTCATGATATAGCGTGAGACTGGTCAACCACTCGATGACCTATCGGAATCTTCGGGATTCCTCCACCTTAATGAAGGGCCATTTCCCGGCCATGCATGTACGCACCCCGAATTTGGATGAGTGCGGAGCCACCAAGGGCTATATAGTAGCCCCACTGTCAAACTCCTCTGGCTAAGTGAAAGTGTTAAAGCATTATAGTCCGGTTGCCTAGTTCGCTGCGCTATCACCTCCTTAATGGACCAAGACGTTGGATCAAGTGTGAACATGCATCTTCTGCAAACACCCCCGCATTATATGCGTGGGGGTTGAAGCCGACGACTGCAATCTTTCAGGTTATATACATATATACATAAACGGCCGCACAGGAGGCATCAGAATACTTTCGGGCAAAAGTATAAATACAGCCTTGATGAACTTAATAAAACATTGTTTTTACAATGGGAATACATGTCATTCAAACATAATATTTTTCGAGCACTGGGCCTCTATGGAACGAGCGCCTTCAAGAACCTCTTCAAAATAGTGCTCGGCAGCCACTCGGCCTATGGCCGAACCCTGCGCCGCGACAGTGGTGGCATCCATCTCCGCCCAGTATGTTTTGACACGGGCAAGGGCCATCCGCGAGCCTTCTATGCACGCCGACCTCTTCATCGCATCAATGCGCGGCACTGCACCAAGGAACTACTGCACCAAACTAAAATAGCTATTGGCTTTGGCCTTTCCGGCCATAGATGATCCACAACAGACCACATGGCGAGTCCGGACAATCTATTCAACTCGGCCCATTCGGCAAGCCGATCAGCCAATGGAAGAGGACGCTCTGGAACATTAAATTGTGACCAGAATAGCTTGTCCACCTCCCGATCTGTTTGATCTCGGAAGTATTCGGCCGCATCGACAGCACTCGCCGCCAAGTCCATATATGCGTCTGCCGAACTCCACAGCTGGTCCAGAGGGGCATACTGAGGATCTCCAAACTTCCTCCGCAGCATGAAGGGTTTCCCAGCCGCGATATCCCCGGCTTGACGCAGCTCCTCCTTCTTCGCTCTCATCGCAGAGTGGGTGTCTTTGGTCGCCATCGTGGCCTTTTCCAGGTCCATCGCCTTCGCCCGGTTTTCCTCTTCAAGAAGCTGGCAATAGCTGGCAGTGTCTTTTAACTTTACAGCCATCTTGGCCATTTTCTCTTTGCTCTCGCAATGCGCGGCCTTTTCGGCCCTTAACTCTTCGGCCGCCTTTAAAGCGGCCGCATTACTACTCCTTGCTTGCTCCTTGGCTCGGGCAAGCTCCGCCCGAAGGGTCTCCACGGTGGCAGCTCCATCTGCAGTCACAACATATTAAACATACTGGCATCATGCTGCTCTTACTATGTGACATTCACCAGAAAATTCACCTACCCTGTGCCTCGTCAAGCCGCTTGTCAACAAGCACGATGTCGGCATCGGCCGCATCCAGTTGTCGCTTTAGTTCGACAACCCTATCAGTCCGGCTAGCCACCGGCGCCTCCACCACCTGCACGTAAAGGCAGTTTGGTTATTGCCTGGGACTATGATCCTCTGTTTGCCGCCATTTTCGACGACAACCAGAGTCTCAGGGGCTACTATCTACACAGGGCACATCTAAAAATGTGCGGTACTTTCAAAAAAATACATCATTTCACGTACCTCAAAACCCATCAGTAGACTCATAAACGCTTCATGCAGCCCGCTTTCGGCGGACGAAATCCTTTCAATCACCATACCCATCAATGTGCGGTGCTCTTCTGAGATAGCCGCCTTCTCCAGTAGATCCCTCTGTACATTCGACCGCGCACCAAACGGTGCCGGACTCTTTTGATTGCTCTCTTCAAGAGCCGGATACTGGGGACTTTGGGTGGCCATAGGATTACCTTCTGGCCTTGCCGGATTAGGAGAAACCCTCCGCGACAACACTTCAAGGTCGCCCGCTTCTTGAGCTGGGGAGTCCGGGGGAGGCGTTTCGCTCTCCATCATCTCCGGAAGAAGATCCCCTGAAGACGAGCTCTGCTGAGAAGGGCTAAGATCCGAACTGCAAGATAAATGCTTTGGTTATTTTCCTCAGAAGTAAGGTAGGATATCTTCACTATTAAGTACTTTTTGATTACTTACAGCTCGTTAGAGGGCTGATCCCCGCGCGGGGATTGTGCGGCAAGAGCACCCTCCGAGGCAGGACCCTCTGGTGGAGATTTCTTCTCCCGTTTGGAAACTTTGGTTTCCGGATCTTCAAAGGTAGTCCTGTTCCTTCCCCGGGGCGAAGGAATGTCAGATTCTTCCCCTGGGTTATCCTCCCTCACGGAGGACCTCATTCCCTTAGTTGGAATAGGTAGCGGTGGAGGCCCGCTTTCGCCCTCTTTATTCCCCCCTTCATCTTCCTTTGGGGGCACCTGGCAAGGTGCTGGCTCGAGCATCTTTTCCAGCACCGGATTGTCCAAGCCTTCAGGAAGGGGGGCCGAACACCGGATCATCTTCGCCTTTGTTATCCAGTCCTGGTCAAAGAGCGATTCTTCAGAATGACATCATGATAAATAAAAAAGGACAGTGTGTTCGGCCATGGGATTACTTACTTGGTCCGCGGTGCGGTTGCTGCTCAGGCCCACGTCCTCGGTAATGTCCGGACACTCTATTTGAGGTCCGAAGAACGATTTGTACATCTCCTCGTGCGTCAGGCCGAGGAAATTCTGAATAGTGCGCAGTCCTTCCGGGTTGAATTCCCACATGCGGAGGGGCTGGCGTTTGCAAGGCTAGACTCGACGAACCAGCATGACTTGCATTACCATAACCATACTGAAATCTCCCTCGAAGAGATCTCGGATGCGGCTCTGCAGTATGGGCACGTCCTTGGCTGGACCCTAGCTCAGCCCCTGCTGATCCATGACATTAGTTGCGGTGGAGGGCCCGAGAAAAAGATGGGGGCAGCTACCCACTTGGCACTTCGGGGAGCTGTGACATAAAACCACTCCCGTTGGCACAATCCGGACACCTCTGGAAAGGAACCCTTTGGCCATGGAGCATCAGCAATTTTGCTTATTAAAGCACCTCCACACGCTGCGGACTATCCCTCGACCATCTTCGGCTTCACATCGAAGGTCTTGAGCCACAAGCCGAAGTGAGGGGTAATGCGGAGGAAGGCCTCACAGACGACAATAAATGACGAGATGTGAAGAAGGGAGTCTGGGGCCAGATCATGAAAATCCAGCCCATAATAGAACATAAGACCCCTAACAAAGGGATCCAAAGCGAGGCCTAGTCCTCGGAGGAAGTGGGAGACAAACACAACACTCTCGTTGGGTTCGGGAGTAGGGATGACCTGCCCTCGGGTGGGTAGCCTATGCGAAATTTCGGCGGTCAGGTATCTGTCCTCCCTCAACTTCTTGATATCCTCCTTCGTGACGGAGGAAGGCATCCACCGGCCTTGAAGGCTAGATCCGGACATGATTGAAGGTCCAAACCACCTGACCTGGGCTTTGGGTGTTAGAACTCGAGGCGGGGGAAGGATTCGATTGAGCACGGGAGGGAAAAAGTAAAAGCCTTGTCCCTTTATAAAGAGGGTGAATATCAAGCGTCCTCCTCGTGGCCGTTTGAGACTTGCCTAAAATCTAGGAGTCCTAGGCACGGTTGGGTTACCCCCGTCCATATTAATGAGAATCCCATAATAAGGGGAACACGATCTCTGCTTTGACAAGACGTGTCAAGAAACCGCCTCGCGTTATGTGTGGGCTGGTTAAGGAAAAACGGTTCGAATAATCACCGGGCCATGGCATAATGTCATGCTGCCAAAACGTGTCAGCAGATTGGATTTGTGGAAATATTATTCTCTCTACGGTGGTATGTGGAACTTATTTTGCAGGGTCGGACACTATCCTTGTATTCAAACTCTCCTATGGTGTATTCGGGGGAGGAACCCGCCTTGCAATGTCGAAGACAACACTGTGCGCTGGACTCATCGTCATTGAAGCCTGGTTCAGGGGCTACTGAGGGAGTCCTGGATAAGGGGGTCTCCGGACAGCCGGACTATATCCTTTGGCCGGACTGTTGGACCATGAAGATACAAGATTGAAGACTTTGTCATGTGTCCGTACGGGACTCTACTTGGCGTGGAAGGCAAGCTAGGCAATATGGATATGTATATCTCCTCCTTTGTAACCGACCTTGTGTAACCCTAGCCCCCTCCGGTGTCTATATAAACCGGAGGGTTTTAGTCCGTAGGACAACATACAATCATACCATAGGCTAGCTTCTAGGGTTTAGCCTCTCCGATCTCGTGGTAGATCAACTCTTGTACTACTCATATTATCAATAATAATCAAGCAGGACGTAGGGTTTTACCTCCATCAAGGGCCCGAACCTGGATAAAACATCGTGTTCCCTGCCTCCTGTTACCATCCGCCTTAGACGCACAGTTCGGGACCCCCTACCCCAGATCCGCCGGTTTTGACACCGACAGTTGCCATAGATGATTGAAGGGGCCATCGAACCCTTCGTCGATGGCACAGTGTAACTTTCAATGGAAGCACCAATGTCGGTGTCAAAACCGGCAGATCTCGGGTAGGGGGTCCCGAACTGTGCGTCTAGGATCGATGGTAACAGGAGAAGGGGGACACAATGTTTACCCAGGTTCGGGCCCTCTCTATGGAGGTAATACCCTACGTCCTGCTTGATTGATATTGATGGGTGTTACAAGAGTTGATCTACCACGAGATCGTGATGGCTAAACCCTAGAAGCCTAGCCTATATGACTATGGTAATGAATGTGTCCTTTTCGGACTATCCCCTCCGGTTTATATAGACACTGGGGGGATCTAGGGTTTACATAGAGTCGGTTACACAAGAAGGAATCTTCATAGTCGGTCGCCAAGCTTGCCTTCCACGCCAAGGAGAGTCCAATCCGGACTCAGGTATAGTCTTCGGCCTTCATGTCTTCACAGCCCATCAGTCCGGCCCATGGATAGCAGGCTGGACGCCCGAGGACCCCTTAGTCCAGGACTCCCTCAATTACTTTGACCACAAGCTCGATGATCACAACCAAGAGAATGACGCAAGAATGGACGAGATTCGCGCTTTGTTGCTTAACCGCTCTTCTTCCACTTCTTCTTCATCAAGAAGGAGCCGCTCAAGTACACATTCCGACTTCACCCTCTCCAGCTCAAGCACACCGACATGGAACACTCTTCGACGTGCCACGCGCAACGATTGTCAAGCAAGCCTCAATCCTATACGCGACACCAACTCTCAACGTCAAACCCAAGAGGCTTTTGCGCTAGCACGAGAACGGAAACAACAACGCCAACATGAGGAGGAAGAGCGAGCGCGCCTACACCAAGAAGCACAATATGCCGAGGCACAACACCAAGAACAACAACTCCTTGAAGCTCAAGCACTCGAGGCGCAACGTGCCCTTCAAGATTCAAGTCACGCCGTCACCACATGCAACCGCCATCGGCATGAACAAGAGGAAGCACTTTGCGAAGAGGTTCAAGAAAGAAGATTTCAAGCTCGCGTGCATCGTCAAGTTCCTCAAGCTCCTCCTAGAGCTCGACAAGCTCCTCCACAAGCTCGCCAAGAACATCAAGTTCATCAAGACCATGAAGACATTGGAAATCCAACATGACAAGAGCAACATGAGGTTGACAACCCTCCTCACCAAGAGCAACACGAGTTTGACAATCATCAACAACATGGGCGTCATCATCCTCGACCCCAACACAATGAAGAGCAACGCTAGGACAAGCTAAAGTTCACCATGCCCAAGTTCAATGGAAGCAACAATCCCGAAGAGTACCTTTCATGGGCATTGAAGGTCGACAAAATCTTCCGTTTGCACAACTATGAAGAAGAGAAGAACATCGTGATGGCATCCCTTGAGTTCCAAGACTATGTCCTCATTTGGTGGGAACAAGTTATCGAGCGCCGAGAGGCAAGAGGTGAACCAACCATCACTACTTGGGCGCAAATGAAGGATGTCATGCTAGCACGCTTTGTGCCTACCTACTACAACCGAGACCTCTTCAAGAAGCTCCAACTACTCAAGCAAGGAACCAAGAGCGTTGAAGAGTACTACAAGGAGATGGAGATTGCCATGATAAGTGCCAATGTCACGGAAGATGATGAGCAAACTATGACACGTTTCTTGAATGGACTCAACCATCCTATCAAGAAGATCACCGACTTCTAACCATACTCGACCCTCATCGAGCTAGTGCATCAAGCCACCAAAGCGGAATGTCAAGTGCAAGACGATTACAAGTATGCCAAGTTCTCATCCAAGTCATACGGCTTCTCCAACACCCAAGCTTCAACGACTCCAACACCGTCTACCAAGCCTTCTACAAGCAACGCTGACAAGTCGAGTCACAAGAAAGCTTCGTCTACTCCAAGTCATCCTCCTACAATGAGGAACTTCAAGTCGAGAGCTTCATCATCATCTACCCCAACCGATGAGACCGTCAAGATGAGTTCCTTCAAATACTTCACATGCGGAGGCCGAGGCCACAAGTCCTATGAGTGCACCAACAAGCGCACCATGATCCTCAACGACGACGGCACTTACGACTCAATGAGTGAAGGAGAAATGGACGCTCTTGAACAAGTTGCCATGCACCGACAAGTGAACGATGAAGAGGAACAAGTCTTTTGCGATGAAGATTCAAGTCCTGCTCTTGTTGTCTCCAAGGTCTTGGCTCTCCAACATCACCAAGATGAAGACCAAAGATGTCACATATTCCACACCAAGGCCGGCATCAATGGAAGATCTGTCAAGGTCATCATCGATGGAGGGAGTTGTCATAATCTCGCAAGTGAAGAACTTTGCTCCAAGCTCCAATTACCCAAGACGAAGCACCCACATCCATACAAAGTCCAACGGCTTAGCGACTCCGGCACTATCCAAGTCGAGCATCGAGTATAAGTCTCCTTCAAAATTGGCGCCGACGAGGACTCCTTGGAGTGCGACATCGTTCCAATGACCGTTTGCCACCTTCTCCTTGGACGCCCATGGCAATTTGATAGAGGAGTCATCCACAACGGCTGAACTAACCACTACATCTTCAAGATGAAGGGAAAGGAGTATGTACTTCATCCCATGTCTCCAAGCCAAGTGGTCGCCGACAAGCAAGCCACCCATCGTGGAGAGCATAGTGAGAGAGCGAGCCACCAAAAAGAGAGTGAGCGCCACAAGCCAAAACTGAGCGCCTCCATCATGAGCGAAAAGAAGAACTTAGTCCTATTTGCCACCAAAAGTGAGATAAGAGGAGTGTGTGAGAACCCATCTAGTGTGATACACTATGTCCTTTTGTGCAAGGACAATGAAACACAAGCTAACACCTCTCACACTCTACCTTTAGTGTTATCTTCTCTTTTGTAGGAATTTCACGATGTTTTCCCCGACGAGCTACCTTTGGGACTACCTCCACTACGAGGCATCGAGCACCGCATCGACCTCATCCCCGGAGCACCTCTTCTGAACAAAGCTCCCTAGCGCGTCAACCCCGAAGAAACCAAAGAAATACAAAGGCAAGTAAAGCATCTCATAGACCATGGACATGTGTGTGAAAGTTTGAGCCCTTGTGTCGTCCCGGTCATTCTTGTGCCAAAAAGAGACGGTAGCTTTCGCATGTGCTCCGATTGTAGACCTATCAATGCTATCACCGTTCGTTATAGGTATCCCATTCCACGCCTTGACGATATGCTTGATGAACTTAGCGGTGCCACTATATTTTCCAACATTGATCTTAAGAGTGGTTACTATCAAATCCACATACAAGAGGGTGATAAATGGAAAACCTCTTTCAAAACCAAGTTTGGCTTGTATGAGTGTTCGGAAGCACCGGGTACTTTTATGCGTCTTATGAATCATGTCTTTCACCCTTACATTGGTGTGTTTGTTGTGGTCTACTTTGATGATATCCTTGTTTTTAGCAAGTCTCTCAAAGAGCATGTCACTCATGTCCGAACTGTTTTACAAACTGTTCGAAAAGAGCATCTCTATGCTAATATGGAGAAATGCCTTTTTGGTGTTGATAAGCTCGTTTTCTTGGGTTTTGTTGTATCTTCTAAGCGTGTTCATGTTGATGAGTCCAAGATCAATGCTATTAAGACTTGGCCACAACCGACCAATTTGCAACAAGTGCGTAGCTTTCTTGGCCTTGCGGGTTTCTATCATCGCTTTGTGAAAGATTTTAGCACCATTCCTTCGCCTTTGCATGCTTTGAGCAAGAAGAATGCACCTTTTGTTTGGGGGCCGTCCCAAGATACCGCTTTCAGTGAGCTTAAGAATTTGCTTACTCATGCTTCCGTGCTTGCATTACCCAACTTTGAAAAACGCTTTGAGATTCATTGCGATGCTAGCGGTAATTGCATAGGAGGTGTGTTAACGCAAGAGAAGCGCCCCATAGCTTACTTTAGCGAGAAACTTTCCGGCGCGCAACTCAATTACCCCATCTATGACAAAGAGCTATATGCTTTAGTCCGTGTTTTGCATGAATGGGAACACTATCTTCGTGTGACACCCCGAGACCGACGCGCCAGGTGTCCTCCAGTTATTCGCTATTGTTACCTTGTCTTTTGCTTGCATGTCGCATCTTTCCATGTCATCATCTGCATTGCATCATCATGTTTTCAAAACTTGCATCTGTCCCGGTCTCCAGGTTCTTTCCGTTGTCCGTTCTGACCCCAGACACACTTGCACGCGCCCGTGGCACGTCCAAAATATTATTTTATAAGTGGCCGGAAAATGTTCTCGGAATGGGTTGAAAGTTGACATGTGGTGTTGTTATAGTGTAGATAGAATGCTTGTCAAATTTCATTGCATTCGGAGACCGTTTGATGCCCCAACGGAAAACTATAGCGACAATATAATCGGTCAAACATCGGACGTTTTTGGTCTCCGAAACTACTGTCGGGCCTCTCTCTCTCTCTTCTCTTATCAGCCGTTTCCCTTCTGCACAGCCCACCTACCCCTCCTCACGTCCGAAGTCGTCCGATCAAGATCTAATGGTCCGAAAACGAACTAGTTCCCCTAACCCTAGACCCCCTACCCTATTTAAGCAACCCCCTTGCCATTTTTGGGCATCCCTAGCCCTTCCCCTACCTCATAGCCACAGCCAAACCCTCCCCTTCCTTGGATCCGGTGCCGTCACCTCGCTCCCACCACTTGGCGCCTCCCAATTGCCCCTGCGCCGCCGCAGCCGCCAGCCTCGCCCACTCCCACGATGCGACGCATCTCCCCTGCCGCTCCCCGCCGCTGCGGCCCTAGAGGCCCATCGCGAGCCCGCCCAGGGCCGGTCTGGGCCCGAGGCCGCCCGCCGTGAACCCGCGCTCTAGCTCCTTCCCCACCGCCGCACTAAATCCCGCTCCTCGCGCCTCTCACTGGTGCCGCACCTCCCTGTCGGAGTCTCCCTCGCGAGAGCCTGCCTCCGCCGCCTAGCGCCTCTCCACCGGCGACCTCGTCTGCTCGCCGTCGCGCCGACCCACGCTGCCTCGTTCCACCTTTGTCGTTGCCCGCTTGGCGCTGGAGCACGCCGCCCATACCGGACCCGGTGCCCCAGCAACCGAAGCTGCTCGTCCCAGCCACCTCCTCTTCGGATCCGGTGGCTCCCCGCAGAGAGAACTAAATATTGATGGGTACCTAAACAGGAGAGAACTAAATAAGTCATGTGGTGTTCCGTCAATATGCAACTCGTTGCATATTGAGATCCACTTAATTTGCAGTATTGTTTGTGCTCTTTGCCATGCCATGCATAATTAAACTGGACATGCATCATACTTGGTTGTGCATCATGCCATGTTGATGTGATGGTTGTTTACTATGTTGCTTGCTTATTTCCGGGTTGATTCCCTCGTTAGCTTCGGTTTCATTCCGGAGTTGTGAGGAATCCGTTCGACTACGTCCGTTTATCTTCTTCATGGACTCGTTCTTCTTCCTTGTAGGATTTCAGGCAAGATGACCATACCCTCGAAATCATTTCTATCTTTGCTTGCTAGTTGTTTGCTCTATTGTTATGCCGCGATACCTACCACTTGCTATATCATGCCTCCCATATTTCCATGTCAAGCCTCTAACCCGCCTTTCCTAGCAAACCGTTGTTTGGCTATGTTACCGCTTTGCTCAGCCCCTCTTATAGTGTTGCTAGTTGCAGGTGAAGATGAAGTTTGTTCCTTGTTGGAACATGGATATTGTTGGGATATCATTCTTATCTCTTATTTACTGTAATGCATCTATATACTTGGTAAAGGGTGGAAGGCTCGGCCTTATGCCTGGTGTTTTGTTCCACTCTTGCCGCCCTAGTTTCCGTCATACCGGTGTTATGTTCCCCAATTTTGCGTTCCTTACATGGTTGGGTGTTATGGGGACTCCTTGATAGTTCGCTTTGAATAAAACTCCTCCAGCAAGGCCCAACCTTAGTTTTACCTTTTGCCTCACCACCACCTACCTTTTCCCTTGGGAGTCGCGCTCCCGAGGGTCATCTTTATTTTAACCCCTCGGGCCAGTGCTTGTCTAAGTGTTGGTCCGAACCGAGCTGCCTGCGGGGCCACCTCGGGGAAACTTGAGGTTTGGTTTTACTCATAGCTAGTCTCATCCGGTTTTGCCCTGAGAACGAGATATGTGCGACTCCTATCGGGATTGTCGGCACATCGGGTGTGTCGGCATTCTGGGAACGGGGGTCCCCAGACTTGCCTGCCTGCAGCCTGCAGCGTGGCTCAAAGGAGGGCCCAGCATGGCCCATCTTCACGAACACAAACTCAAGACCCTCGCGAGGGGCCAAGCCTCGCGGGGCGGATGACATGGAGCTTCCTCAGGCACGGCCTTGTCAGGCTGGCTCACGAGGAGGCGGAGAGATCAAGGCGGGGTACCTCGCGAGGTGCCCGTGACGCAAGCCATGACGACTCAGGGCGACAGGGGGGTGCCAGCCCGCACAGCGTCCTCCTTTCCTCTTTGGTGCAAAGGGGGCAAGCGCAGCCGCGGAGTACCGAGGCATCAGGCAAAGGTTGCCATTTCGGTGCAACGAGACCAAGACCAGGAGGTCTACGAGATGGAGGTCACCATGGAGCCCAAGACGACGTCATCACCAGAGCTTTGCGCAGGCGAAGACTACTTTTGTCAGGATAGTTGATACTTGATGTCCCCTTTAAAATTAGCCCGCCATTGTTGGCTCCCTTCCCGCTCAATATTTGGGAAGAGGACCAGGTCCTCTATAAATAGGGCCAGACACCCACATGGCAAAGGGTCGACCAGTTGGAAAGAGGGAGAGAGAGAGAAAGGTGGCTGAACTCCTCCCAGCAGTTCATCGCCCCAGCCAAGAACAGACCCTCGCAAGGCTGTCCTCCCTTGTATTGTTCATCATCAGCCCAAGAGGCAATCCACACCCCACACACTAGAGTAGGGTATTACACCACAACGGTGGCCCGAACCAGTATAAACCCTGTGTCCCTTGTGTTGTTCTTTTCATAGCTTTGATCCTAGCGTGGCGGAGGGGTGCAGGTAGGTAGGAGGCGAAATCTCCGCGCGCACCCCAGTGTTCGAACCTCAAGGGTCTGCCGGAACCCGAAATCCGACATTTGGCGCGCCAGGTAGGGGTGCACCGGAATTCGTCTTCCACCGCTCCGTGCCCCGTGGCGTCGTCATCACCATGCCCGGCGACAAGGGGGGCAACCCAGACCCATGGGCTACGTGGCCCGCCCGCGCAGAACCGCTCACCTTGGGCGACCCCGTGCCCCAGGCAGCTCACGGTCCGCAGGGTGCTGCGGGCCGGGGGCGACGCGGACAGGCTTCGACAACTCTTACACCGCGGCAGGCGCGGTCGGCAGCAAGGGCCTCCAATCACGCCGCGACCACGACACCGTACACCCGCCGGGAGCAGGCGAACTCGAGAGCCGCACTCACGGTGGCTCGAGAACTGCTGCAGTGCAGACTGCTGGAGGGCGTCCATGATGTGCTGCTGGAGCGAGTGGCAGAGCTCCTGGGCTTCGCCGCCTCGGGGGCTCACCCCTTCTCCACCCAGCTCCCATCTCAAGCCCAGGGCGACCCACGCGAGGGCCCCGCGCGCGCCCGCGGGCTCCAAGGCTACTCCGACGCCAGCAAAGCTGTCAGCGCCGGACCGGCGGCGGCGCTGCCCCCGCCCCCGGTTTGTGAAGAAGAAGGACTCAACGCGACCCGTGGCCCCAGTGGGCGGCCGCGCTGCCACCCCACGGTGGGCGCGTCATGCAGGACCGCGTAGCATGTGGGGCATTACGGCGTGGCATTCAGGATGACGGCGCCGGAGGAATACGTGCCCCTCATGATGGACCAAGGACACCCTCACGAGAACAGACAAGGCTCGCTCCTCAGCCCAAGCTGGGGGGGACGAGGCACTAGGAGCTGAGCCTTTCCAGGAGCCCCGGGACGGTCCCACTGGCCATGCTGGAGGCAACGATTATTGGGTACCGCTAATTCTTCAGGGGCAGGTATACGCTAACCATGGATCGCAGGGGGTGTAGGTCGCCGCAGCGAGCAGCTGCCCTGCTCCCACGGTCTCCTACCCCTCAGGAGGAGGGCGCAGGGGGCTGCAGGAGAGGGGCAGGGATCCGACATCGCCACCGCGGCGTTCGGAGCAAGGTGTTCTCAGGAGGTAGGCCCTCCGCTGGGGAGGTGCCCCAGGGTCTGCCCCCAGCGGAGGACCCGTGGTCGTCGGGGGAACCGCTGGCGACCGCTCTACCCCATCGGGCGGCGTCCTGGTTTCCGGTCGTTGCTGATGGCACTAGAGTGTGGCGTAAGGTGGGGCCCTCATCTGGCGATATGAAGCAAGGCCAGTACCTGTGAAGAAGGCCCAGTGCCTGTGAAGCTCGCCGCCCGTTGACACTCTCACGTAATAATGAGTGGGGCTGTACATGCCCTGGAGTCTTAGGGGTGCCGGCCTCAGGCCCTGGGGCTCCCTCCCACGCCTAGTGGCAGCACTTAGCTCCGCGCTGGTAAGAAGACGTCCAAGACTAGACTAGGTGTCGGACGCGGGCTTTTGTTTGCTTTTGTTGCTCTTCCCTTTGGTTGCCGCTTTCCCCCGCTGGATTCAAGTTGGATTCGAATTTGAGATTTGCGTGTGTTCGGGGAAGGGGTGCTTAGTCTTGTTCGAGCAATTTCTCGCGTTTCGGTTACCACTTCGCCTCAACTGCCTCCCCTCGTGAGCCCCTCGCGAGCCGGGTCAGGCCTAGCTTGTGCGCAGCCCAGACTGCCGCCGTCGCGTCCTCTCAGGAGGGCGTCTTACTGCAGGTCCAACAGATTCAATCAGGAAACACTCAAGGCACCACAGCCTCCTACGGGTTGCCCCAGGGCCAGCACGGGACAAAGGTAAATTAGCTGACCAGCGTGTCGCTTAAGCCAACCACTTGGCGCGGGCGCATGGGCAATGTAGCTCCTACTGATACGATAAACACAAGTTTTACATGAGGGGCTCCCCCTCCAAAATGCTCTCACAGCTATCAGGCCAAAACCTGAGTTCTATTCATACAGGGTAAGCAGGAACGATGCACAATTAGTCGGATGAATCTCCCAATGCGTCCTCAGGAGCGCCATCGGGGTCGTTGCTGGCGTCGTGAACTCGCCACCGTTGCCCGCGTTGCCACCAGCGGCGTCAGGGCCGCCCGTCGCGCCGCCCTCGTCGGCCGCCACGATCGCGTCGTCGTTGTCCGAGGCGAAGGCCCTGATAAGAGCCTCCACATGGTCTTCCACCCAGTGCGCCAACTCACCTCGGACGGCCTGGGGGACTGGGGCGATGGCGGCGTCGAAATCGAAGTGGGGATCCATGCTCCGGAGATGGTTGAAGACACGAGAAAAGGCGCGCCTGAGCAGGGCGCGGCTCCTCTCCTCCACCAACCTGTCAGCCCTGATCGACCGCGCCTCCAGCTGCGTCACCACGTCAGTGAAGAATTGAAGATTGCCCGCATAGTTAACCACGTGCGGCTCGCCGACGGTCTCCTCGCAGATGTTGCCCAAGGCCGCGTTGGCCCTCTCCTGGAGCGTGGTGAGCATGGGGCCGTGCTCATGCTCCAGGAGCCGCCGCTGACGTATCTCGTCCGTGTTCTGGCGCGCGACGGCCTCAGCCTCCTTCACCCGCTGGCGAAGAAGGAGCACCTCAACCTGGGAGGTGGTTAGCTCACCTTGCGCCACCTCAAGGGCGGCCCGGGAAGCATCAGCCCGCCGCGTCACCTCCTCCAGCTTGGCCCTCAGGGCAGCAGTCCTGCCTTTGGCTTCGGCCCGGATCAACCTCAGCTTCTCCTCGAACTCGTGCTCGAGGTTCAAATGCGCCATCGCCACCCGACGTCCAACCTCCTCCAGGACACGGGCTTCCTGTGCAGCGACATTGTCCTCTGCCTGCGTCACTAAGCGCTCCCTCGTCTCCAGACGCTCGTACTCGCGGGTACGTTCGGCGGCTTCCAGCATCAGCGCCTCCTCACGCTTCTGGAGCTCCGCCGAGTCACCGGAGGCCACCTTCATCGACGCGAGGGCTGCCTCGCGCAGCTCCACCTGCTCCTCCAGCGAGTGGCACCAGGCCAGGAGCTCCCGAGCCCGCTCCTCTGCAGCCGTTCGCCGCTGGTCGGCCTCCCGAGCTTCCTCGGCAGCCCGAAACCGGGCCTCCCGAGAGGCCATCAACGACGCCTTGGCCTCTGCTTCATCAAGGTCGCGCTGACGGCGCGCAAGGGCGATGGCGCCCTCCAGCTCGCACCTCTCTGCAGCCAGGCGCAGGACCTCGGCCTCAAGGCGCGCGTCTTCATCAGCAAGCTCCTCACAAAGCAGGCTCACTGCGTCAGTCGCCCTTCGAAGGAATCCTTGGCGGAGAGCGCGACGCTCCCGAGCGCGCTCAAGCACGTCTTCCACACCATCATCTGCCCCAAGCAAGCGCCAGGGGCTCCAGGTCAGCGCTCCCCCTCCGGGCTGGGTGCTGGGGGCTGGCACCCTCGCGACGGCCGGGCACGCCGCGTCAGAAGCCCGGCCTGGGGCCAGCCCAACCTCAGGAGAAGAGTGCATGAAGCGCCTCAGCCAATCGCAGTCCACGACCAAGCGAGAAGCCCATGGCAGGTTGGCTATGCCACGAGAGGGCTCGCGAAGGAGAATCGCGAGGTGCGCGAGGCCATGGTACGCCTCGGGATGGTTCGCCTCTTCGATCGTCCTCGCCACAAGGGCTCCGCTACTCGGGGCGCTCGAGGACGGTGGAGGGGGCAAAGCCAAAGGGGACAACTCCTCGGCCGTCTCAGCAAGCTCGGCTGGAAGGGGCCTGCGGAGCAAGGGTCAGTAAGAGCAACAGAAGGATCGGGAGCAGGGAAAGGAGAAGGCTTACTCATCAGTGGCGAAGTACTTTCTACGCTTCAGCAGGCGACAAGGGTAACCGTCGCCCAGGGCCTCCCTTCTCTTCCGGAGAGCCCCAAAGTCCACGCGGAAGCGGCCTAAGAGTCGGGCGCAGGGATCGACCTGCAACGAAGATGGAGCATCAAGACGATCAGCGTCAGGGGCGCCTGCCTGATGTGCGCTGCCAATCGCCTCCCCAAGAGAAGCAGCTGGAGCCTCAGGGGCCCCAGTCGCAGGCGCAGAGGGCAGCTGTTTGTCACCCTCAGCCTCAGCGGTACGGGCCCCGATAACTGCTTCCTCATGAGCCTCGCCCGGTGCCGTCACCACGACGGGAGCCCCTCAGCCTCTGGCGCCTCGTACCTCCCTGGTCCGCCACTCGAGGACGAGTCGCCTTGGCCGACTGGAAGGGCAGTCACCACCACCGGATTCTCACGAGACCCCTAAAGGCCGGCGGGGCGCAGCCCCCGCTCATCAAAGGCAGGCATCTGCCTCACAAAGTCGACCCTGCTCTGGCAGAGGTACAGCAAGGCCCCTCCCTGCCGGACGCTGTCGGGGTTGGGGTCCCCGGCCAGGGTCAAGAGCGCCGTCTTCAGCACCTCAGGAGCCAGGTCATCTTCCTGGAGCCTCATACTATTCTCGCGCCCACGGAAGGCCCACATCCGGCGAGAGTGGCGTTGAAGAGGAGCAACGCGGCATAGCAGGAACTCCTTCACCACCTTGGGCGCTGTCACGCCAAGCGACCTTAAGAGCACGAAGCGGCGCCGGACGAAGACGAGCCGGGGGCTCTCAAGCGCCACCTGGCCCCAGCCCGAATTAGGGACAACAGGCGAGGTCGGCTCCATTAGCAGGGGGCTGGGCACCCCTGCGTCCACATACAGCCACCGCTCGTGGAACCCAACCGCGGGCAGGGGGAGCTTGAAGTCAATCCCAGAGGCGGCAGTCCCCGGCGCGGCAACGAAGCTTACGCTCGCCCAGCATTGGGTAGGGTCGACAAGATGCAGCGAGAAGAAGTGGTGCAGCAAGGCAACCGAAGGAGGGATGCCCACCATGGCTTCGCAGATGAAGGCGAAGACCGAAAGGAGGGTGATGGATTCACGACTCAGATGCAGCATGTGGATCTGATAGTAGGAGAGCACGGCATTGAAGAAATCAGAAAAGGGGGGAACCAGACCTGCCCACAGGGCGTCGGCGAAATATGGGACCTCGGTAACTATCCTGCCGATGGAGAAGTGGGACGCGGGCCAGGCCGTTGTTCTCCCGCATTCATTGAAGATGGTGGCCAGAGCCAAGCTGACCTTCCCCAAGCCCTCGGCGGGGGCCGCCAACGGCGGCGGGTGAGGCAGAGACACAGGATTCTTCCCTCTTCCCTTCTTCGTCGGGGCCATGGCGATAGGAAAGGGGGGGGGGGGCAGGATTCGAGATTGAATTGAAAACAGAAACCAGGGTTCGAGCGGAGGAAGGACAGGAAGCGCTCGAGCGATAAAAGGGGAACGGCTGTGTACGACTACGGGTCCGCCTTGCAAGGCGCAAGATAAGGAGGGCGTGGGGGAACAGTGCCGCCCATGTCCAATCAACTGCCGCGCGGCGCCTAAGGCCGCAGGCTGTTAGGGCCCGCGGCGCTTCGCTCTTTCCCTTCCGCCTCCCTGCACGGCCAAGTCCAGGCGCGCCTTGGGCCCGGGGGCTACTATCGGCGTTCTGGGAATGGGGGTCCCTAGACTTGCCTGCCTGCAGTCTGCGGTGTGGCTCAAAGGGGGGCCCAGCACGGCCCATCTTCACCAACACAAACTCAAGACCCTCGCAAGGGGCCAAGCCTCGCGGGGCGGACGACACAGAGCTTTCTCAGGCACGGCCTCGTCAGGCTGGCTCACGAGGAGGCGGAGAGATCAAGGCGGGGTACCTCGCGAGGTGCCCGTGACGCAAGCCATGACGACTCAAGGCGCCAGGCGGGTGCCAGCCCGCGCAGCGTCCTCCTTTCCTCTTTGGTGCAAAGGGGGCAAGCGCAGCCGCGGAGTACCGAGGCATCAGGCAAAGGTTGCCATTTCGGTGCAACGAGACCAAGACCAGGAGGACTACGAGACGGAGGTCACCGTGGAGCCCAAGACGGCGTCATCACCAGAGCTTTGCGCAGGCGAAGACTACTTTTGTCAGGATAGTTGATACTTGTTGTCCCCTTTCAAATTAGCCCGCCATTGTTGGCTCCCTTCCCGCTCAATATTTGGGAAGAGGACCAGGGCCTCTATAAATAGGGCCAGACACCCACATGGCAAAGGGTCGACCAGTTGGAAAGAGGGAGAGAGAGAAAGGTGGCTGAACTCCTCCCAGCAGTTCATCGCCCCAGCCAAGAACAGACCCTCGCGAGGCTGTCCTCCCTTGTATTATTCATCATCATCAGCCCAAGAGGCAATCCACACCCCACACACTGGAGTAGGGTATTACACCACAACGGTGGCCCGAACCAGTATAAACCCTGTGTCCCTTGTGTTGTTCTTTTCATAGCTTTGATCCTAGCGTGGCGGAGGGGTGCAGGTAGGTAGGAGGCGAAATCTCCGCGCGCACCCCAGTGTTCGAACCTCAAGGGTCTGCCGGAACCCGAAATTCGACAGGGTGGCTTTGCTGGTCTTCTTTTAGCACCGGGATTCCGAGTCGGATCGGGTCTTCCTGGGAGAAGGAATATCCTTCGTTGATCGTGAGTGCTTGTGATGGGCTAAGTTGGGACACCCCTGCAAGGTTTTGAAATTTCGAAAGCCATGCCCACGGTTATGTGGAAGACGGGAGTTTGTTAATATCCGGTTGTAGAGAACTTGACACTTAACTTAACTAAAATGAATCAACCGCGTGTGTAGCCATGATGGTCTCTTTTTGACAGAGTCCGGGAAGAGAACACGGTCTCGTGTTATGCTTGGACGTAAGTAGTTTCAGGATCACTTCTTATTTGTGTATGTTAGCCACCATATATGCTAGTGCTTGCTGCAGCTCCACCTCACTACCCCTTTCCTACCCATAAGCTTAAATATTCTTGATCTCACGGGTGTGAGATTGCAGAGTCCTCGTGACTCACAGATACTTCCAAACAGTTGCATGTGCCAATGATACTAGTGCAGATGGCGCAACCAACCTCAAGTGGGAGCTCGATGAAGATCTTGTTCGTTATTTTGTTTCATTTCTTGTTGATCAGTAGTGGAGCCCAGTTGGCACGATCGGGGATCTAGAATTTGGGGTTGTCTTCTTTTACTTTGGTTCCGTAGTCGGACCTTGATTGTATAACTTGTATTTGTGTGAAGTGGCGATTCTAAGCCAACTCTTTATCCCTTTCTTATTCAGTACATGGGATGTGTGAAGATTGTCCCTCTTGCGACAAACCTACCATGCGGCTATGCCTCTAAGTCGTGCCCCGACACGTGGGAGATATAGCCGCATTGTGGGTGTTACAAGTTGGTAATCAGAGCCATCCCCGACTTAGGATCCCCCTGCTTGATCGAATCGCTGATGTTGTAGAGTCTAGAACAAAATGTTTTGAGTCTTAGGATTATATATATCGGTGAGTGGGATTCTTTTTACTCCTCAGTCCCTTCGTCGCTCTGGTGAGGCCTCCTAACATAGAGTTTTGACTCTTCTCTCCTCAAATTTCATGAAATTTGTTTTAGGACCACAGGGGTATCTTGGAATTGTTCCGATGGTTTTGTGACGAGAACATTGTTCTTGGTGCCTCCTGACATTTAGGGGTTGTGGCAGTGTCCCGGGGATTTGAGCTCCGAGGTGTTGTCGTCACAATTTTATCGTTGCAGTTCTGGAATACCTGAGTTCGCCGACATCGAAAATCTCTTTTATGCAGTTATTGGTGAGATAACCTCGATGCCACCCAGTAATGGGGCGGGAGTTCGGGAGTATTGCCATAACTCGTATAACAGATGCTTTTTGAAGGTTGAGGTACACGATTTCCGAAGGTTTCTTGGTTATGTGTTGAAGGATGGATACAGCTGGATGTAGGGATTGTTAGTTTGGGTGAGATATTATGCTTCCCCTGTATCCCCAACACCTGATTGCATAACTAGAAAGTTTCAGTAGTTTATAAGTGGGAATTCAAGTATCTCGTAGTATATCTTTCCAACAGACACATGATAGGATTTGGGATCTATCATATGTTTGTTTTGGCTTATTTTGCAAGCCAATCCTTTGTTTTGTTTTGGGTTTTGGTATTCGAGTTGCTTCAATGTCAAGTGTTGATTCCATACCTTTCCTAAGCGGTGTTCTCATATTCCTATGTGAATACTAACCCTTCTTATTTATCGAGATTGACATCTTAATTCTATTTCCAACCGGTCTGTTTCTCTTCAAGATGATCCTATCATTTTTCCCATTCGCAAGATCCAATCTCAGTTTTCGTCAATGATGTTTGTTTCATCCGTCTCCAAGTTGTCTTTGTTTTCCCACCCTTTTTCTTCAAGGACTAAGATTCCTTATTCAAGTATCCTTTTATCGATGGTAAGTCTCTTCAGTCTTTTCTTTCAATATTTTACCCGGTGTTTCTTATGAAAATGCTAAGGGCGCTCAAGTTCGTCACTCTTTACTCGTTTTCTTCTCCAGTGGATCCAACTCAAGCTTTTAGTGTTGATCGTATTCCTTTCCTCATTTCAAATGTATTCTCATGCCGACGCACCTCTTAGTCATCCACCTCTTATTATTTTTGTATCCGGAGTGTTGAAGATATCTGAGAAGATTTGTGTCTCCATTATCAATCCGTTTAAGATATCTCGAGGTTGTTATCTCATTCTAGCCATTTAATTCAACTGGCGCAATCTTTCTTAAGTTGTTCAACGGTGGTTCTATTGAGTGGGCCCTAACCCATAGGTCTTTCCCAGGATCTTACCCGACTCTTCTATTTTCCGGAGCTACTATCAAATTCTTCTCCAAGTTGACATAAGAATGAATTATCATCAGTCAAATGTCCTTCTCTAAGATCATTCAAATTCTTTTCATCTTTGGTTCAACCTTTCTAATTTTCATTCCGGAGTGCCTCAACAATTCAGGGTGGTGTTTCTCGTCGTCATTCTCGGATTTTGAAGACCGAAGAAGAGTTTTTCCTCCAAATCTTATCTATTCTCTCAGAGATGTGTACTTCAAGCTTGATGCCATCCTCTCATAATTACTTTCGATTGTGAGAATTCTTTTCAACCATCCAGAGCAATTCAGGAGTCTTTTCAGTTTGATTCTCCGGAGCCCATCATCTCAGAATTATTCATTCTCAGCGTGTAGCTATCGTTCTCCAAATCTTACCAGTGCATCATTCAAATATTCTCTAGTCAGTTCGTGATCTATTCGTTCTCACGTATCAAATTCCCTCAAGTATCTTCTTTCATTTTCTAATTCTTCCTGGTGTTTCTTTATCTTTTCTTCTTCCATTTTCAATTCTTACGGTGGTTCGTTCAAGAGTCTTCTTCCTTCGTTTATCATATCAATTTATTCGTTGTTTGAATCCTACCAGTGGTTCATTGAAGACCTTCCCAAGTTGGCGCTATATCTATCTTAATGCTTTCTACGAGAATAAGTAGTATTCCAAACCCGTTGCTTGTCATCAATTTAAATTGGTGAAGGATACGCGTAACATAATTCTTATTCTTGTTCCATCCAAGTGTTCTAGCTTCTTCTTTCCAGAGTTGTTCATCATGTCACATTCTTGGTTCGAGATCCTTCATCTTTTCTTTCCAGAGTTTGAAGTTTTCTCGATTATATCATCACGAAGATCTATCTAAATCATTGCAAGGCTTCAATCTTATTCTTTTCATCCTTCACTTCTTTTGATCATCCTTTTATTACCGGAGTTCTTCATAGAGGCTCTACATGGTTGTTCGTCAAGGATTCATTTCATTCTTCAATTGTTCTTCAAGATTTCTCTTAGAGTTATGATCCGCCAAGCTATACTCTTAAATAAACATGGTGCTCAACACATGTCTTGTTTTAGGAGTTCAAGCATTCTTCATATTGCATTCCGAAGTGCAATTCTTTCATATCTCATCTTTTGAGGTGGTGTTATGTCATTGTTGATAATTTCCCTTTGTGTTTCATGATTCACAAGTTTTCAAGAGTGACATATCTAAATCCATCATTTTCTCTTCGGTCAAGTCATCTTTTCAGACCATCAATCTCTTCATTGGAGTTATCTTGGGTTTATTTCACCTAAAGCTTTCCCTAAGGATTGTTGCTATTTATGGTGCTTATAAATGACCCAAGTTCTTCATTTATCCTTCCGGTGAAATAAGTTTCTCGTCTCCTTGTTCATATCAATCCAACCTATTGTTTTCGTTAGTGGCGGAATTTCACCTCAATTTTGAGAAGTTTTCTTCCATAAGCCCACATCAAGCTTTTCCTTTCGTTGTTGATAATCCAACAACTCCATTCTAGCTTTTCTTGTAAGCGTGCTCTCTCAAGATCTTGCTTCCCTCCATTCATTCCATTCCATTCTTTCTTTTCTTCCGGAGGTATTGTGATGTTGCTCTCTTCTCTCATCATCTCAAGTTGTGAGGATTCGTGTTCTTTTCATGCTTATCTATTTAACTGGAGTGTCGTATTTTCATTCGAGCTCTCTCATCTTATCAATTTTTACCTCCCTTCTCAACTGGAGTGCCGTCTGAATTCGTTCTTACCCCTTGTGCCATTCTTTCAATAGTTCTGGAGGCAGTGTGTTGTTGATTTTCATCAAGTATCCTCTCATCTTGTCAAGCTCATATTCTTAACCTTCCTTTTCGAACCGCAGTGTTGTCCTATTTGGTCTTTATCGTTCCTTGTACATCTCGTTTCTACCGGAGTGCTTGCATGTAATTCTTGTCCATTGCAACCCTTTTTCTTATGTCTTTCAACCTACAAGACTCTAGTAATGTTCCTTGTTCCTCTTTTCTAACGAAGTGTCTTCAACTTTGTTCATCTCCGTTGTATTCTTCTTTCAAATTGTTTAACCTCTCAAGGTTCATGGTTTCACTCGTTTGTAAAAGAAGCAACTTAGTTTTACCTCTTCTCTTCATCTTTCGTTTTCTCTCTGGTGCCATCCTAGATCTCGGGACGAGATCCTCTCGTAGTGGTGGAGTGTTGTGACGCCCCGAGACCGACGCGCCAGGTGTCCTCCAGTTATTCGCTGTTGTTACCTTGTCTTTTGCTTGCGTGTCGCATCTTGCCATGTCATCATCCGCATTGCATCATCACGTTTTCAAAACTTGCATCTGTCTCGGTCTCCAAGTTCTTTCCGTTGTCCGTTCTGAGCCCAAACACACTTGCACACGCCCACGGCACGTCCGAAATATTATTTTATAAGTGGCCGGAAAATGTTCTCATAATGGGTTGAAAGTTGACATGCGGTGTTGTTATAGTGTAGATAGAATGCCTGTCAAATTTCATTGCATTCAGAGATCGTTTGATGCCTCAACGGATAACTATAGCGACAATATAGTCGGTCAAACGTCGGACGTTTTCGGTCTCCGAAACTGCTGTCGGGCCTCTCTCTCTCCTCTCTTCTCAGCCATTTCCCTTCTGCACAGCCCACCTGCAGCCCACCTACCCCTCCTCGCGTCCGAAGTCGTCTCATCGAGATCTAATGATCCAAAAACGGACTAGTTCCCCTAACCCTAGACCCCCTACCCTATTTAAGCAGCCCCCCTTGCCATTTTTGGGCATCCCTAGCCCTTCCCCTACCTCATAGCCGCAGCCAAACCCTCCCCTTCCTCGGATCCGGCACCGCCACCTCGCTCCCGCCACTTGACGCCTCCCGATTGCCCCTACGCCACCGCAGCCGCCAGCCTCGCCCACTCCCGCGACGCCACGCGTCAACCCTGCCGCTCCCCGCCGCCGTGGCCCTAGAGGCCCATCGCGAGCTCACCCAGGGCCGGTCTGGGCCCGAGGCCGCCCGCCGTGAACCCGCGCTCCAGCTCCTTCCCTGCCGCCGCACTGAACCCCACTCCTCGCGCCTCTCGCCGGTGCCGCGCCTCCCCGCCGGAGTCTCCCCCGCGAGTGCCTGCCTCCGCCGCCTAGCGCCTCTCCTTCGGCGACCTCGTCTGCTCGCCGTCGTGCCGACCCACACCACCTCATTCCACCTCCGTCGCCGCCCTCTTGGCGCTGGAGCACGCCGCCCAGGCCAGATCCGGTGCCCCGGCGACGGAGCTGCTCGTCCCAGCCACCTCGTCTTCGGATCCGATGGCTCCCCGCGACGCCACCGCGCCGGAGGTCTCGTCGTTGCCATGGCCGCACCTGGCCTTCATTGTTTCCGCTCGCGTTGACCGTGTCCGCGTGGGCTGGATCCCCGTGGCCCAGATCCAGCGCTCGCGTGGGCCTCAGGCAGGCCGGCCCAACCGCTGCCTCAGCCGGCCTCCTCTGGTTCCAACTGGGCCAGGCCCATGGGTGAGAAGCCCTCCAGTTCCCATGTTCCTATCGGGCCTGCTACATACGGCCCGTTTCATGTTTTTCCATAGTACGTTTTTCCTATTTTTCTAGAGAGAGCAGTTTTGCAGAAAACCCCTTGCTGTTCATGCATATCATAACTCCCCAACCGTGCATCGTATGTAAATAATTTATATATGTAAAATGACTAGAATTTCATATAGTTTCACAATATCCAACTTTCATGCATGTTTGGGATGTTTAAAATGTTGTTTGTTTAAATTTTCTCAAATGCCATGTTAAAATGCTTTATTTCATAACTAATTAACCGTAGCTCCGAATTTAATAAACTTTGTATGTAAATGGGGTAGAAAAATGCATACTTTATCATGGTAGCTTTACTTTGCATGTTTAATAACTCTAAAATTGTGTTTAGGGCAGAACAGTACCAAATCCATATTTTTTGCATATGAGGATTTTCTGGACTTGTTGTTTGTTGTTCCGGCCTCATTTAAACTTGCCTAGATAGGTAGTTTTCATTTGCTCCACCCCTTGCCATGTTTAAGAACATTTAATATTGATGGGTACCTAAACGGGAGAGAACAAAATAAGTCATGTGGTGTTCCGTCAATATGCAACTCATTGCATATTGAGCTCCACTTAATTTGTAGTATTGTTTGTGATCTTTGTCATGCCATGCATAATTAAACCGGACATTCATCATACTTTGTTGTGCATCATGCCATGTTGATGTGATGGTTGTTTACTATGTTGCTTGCTTCTTTCCTGGTTGCTTCCCTCATTAGCTTCGGTTTCGTTCCAGAGTTGTGAGGAATCCGTTCGACTATGTCCATTTATCTTCTTCATGGACTCGTTCTTCTTCCTTGCGGGATTTCAGGCAAGATGACCATACCCTCGAAATCACTTCTATCTTTGCTTGCTAGTTGTTCGCTCTATTGCTATGCTGCGATACCTACCACTTGCTATATCATGCCTCCCATATTGCAATGTCAAGCATCTAACCCACCTTTCCTAGCAAACCGTTGTTTGGCTATGTTACCGCTTTGCTCAGCCGCTCTTATAGCGTTGCTAGTTGCAGGTGAAGATGAAGTTTGTTCCTTGTTGGAACATGGATATTGTTGGGATATCATTCTTATCTCTTATTTACTTTAATGCATCTGTATACTTGGTAAAGGGTGGAAGGCTCGACCTTATGCTTGGTGTTTTGTTCCACTCTTGCCGCCCTAGTTTCCGTCATACCGGTGTTATGTTCCTTGATTTTGCGTTCCTTACACGATTGGGTGTTATGGGGACCCCTTGACAGTTCGCTTTGAATAAAACTCCTCCAGCAAGGCCCAACCTTGGTTTTACCTTTTGCCTCACCACCACCTACCTTTTCCCTTGGGAGTCGTTCTCCTGAGGGTCATATTCATTTAACCCCCCCCCCCCGGGCCAGTGCTTATCTAAGTGTTGGTCTGAACTGAGCTGGCTGCGGGGCCACCTCGGGGAAACTTGAGGTTTGGTTTTACTCGTAGCTAGTCTCATCCGGTGTTTCCCTGATAACGAGATACGTGTGATTCCTATCGGGACCGTCGACACATCGTGTGGCTTTGCTGGTCTTGTTTTAGCATTGTCGAAATGTCTTGTAACCGGGATTCCGAGTCTGATCGGGTCTTCCTGGGAGAAGGAATATCCTTCGTTGACCATGAGAGCTTGTGATGGGATAAGTTGGGACACCCCTACAGGGTTTTGAATTTTCGAAAGTCGTGCCCGCGGTTATGTGGCAGATGGGAATTTGTTAATATCCAGTTGTAGAGAACTTGACACTTAACTTAACTAAAATGAATCAACCGCGTGTGTAGCCGTGATGGTCTCTTTTCGGCGGAGTCGAAGAGAACATGGTCTCGTGTTATGCTTGGACGTAAGTAGTTTCAGGATCACTTCTTGATCACTTCTAGTTCACGACCGTTGCATTGCTTCTCTTCTCGCTCTTTTTTGCGTATGTTAGCCACCATATATGCTAGTGCTTGCTGCAGCTCCACCTCACTACCCCTTTCCTACCCATAAGCTTAAATAGTCTTGGTCTCGTGGGTGTGAGATTGCTGAGTCCTCGTGACTCACAGATACTTCCAAACAGTTGCAGGTGCCAATGATACCAGTGCAGATGGCGCAACCGAGCTCAAGTGGGAGCTCGATGAAGATCTTGTTCGTTGTTTTGTTCCATTTCCTGTTGATCAGTAGTGGAGCCCAGTTGGGATGATCGGGGATCTAGAATTTGGGGTTGTCTTCTTTTACTTTGGTTCCCTAGTCGGACCTTGATTGTATTCTGGATGATGTATATATATATATAACTTGTATTTGTGTGAAGCAGCGATTGTAAGCCAACTCTTTATCCCTTTCTTATTCAGTACATGGGATGTGTGAAGATTACCCCTCTTGCGACAAACCTACCATGCGGCTATGCCTCTAAGTCGTGCCCCGACATGTGGGAGATATAGCCTCATTGTGGGTGTTACACTTCGCCCTCATGAATTTATCATTCATACCGATCAAGAAACACTCAAGTATCTTAAGGGCCAAACCAAGTTGAACAAGCGTCATGCTAAATGGAGTGAATTTATTGAGTCTTTCCCTTATGTCATCAAGTACATCAAAGGTAAGGAAAATATTGTGGCGGGCGCCCTTCCCGCATATTCATGCTTGTTACTCAAGTTGAATTGGATGTCATTGGCTTTGAGCATATAAAAGACTTGTATGAACATGATCCTACTTTTGCTACTCCTTATGCCAAGTGTTTGACGCACACCTCTTGGGAACGCTATTACATCAAAGATGGATATCTTATGAGAGCTAACAAGCTTTGCATTCATGAGTCTTCTCTTCGTTTGTTGCTTTTGCAGGAATCTCATGGAGGAGGCTTAATAGGACATTTTGGATGCGACAAGACTTTCGCAATGCTCTCCAAGAACTATTTTTGGCCCAAGATGTTTCGCGACGTCAACCGCTTCACCAACCTATGCTCTACATGTCGCAAAGCTAAGTCCAAAGCTCAATCCCATGGCCTTTACATGCCTCTCCCAATTCCATATCAACCATGGGAAGACATTAGCATGGATTTCGTACTTGGATTGCCTAGGACTAGAAATGGAAAGGATTCGGTATTTGTCGTTGTGGACCGTTTCTCTAAGATGGCACATTTTATTCCTTGCAACAAGATAGACGATGCTTCACATGTTGCTAATCTCTTTTGTAGGGAAATATTGTGTCTACATGGAGTGCGAAAGACTATCGTCTCGGACCGTGACGTCAAATTCCTTAGCTACTTTTAGAAGACCCTATGCGCCAAGCTCGGGATCAAGCTAATCGTTTCCACGGCATATCATCCACAAACCGACAGCCAAACGGAGGTGACCAACCACACACTCTCCGCTCTACTTCGAGTACTCATCAAGAAGAACATCAAGGAGTGGGAGGAGTGCCTACCTATCACCGAGTTCTCCTACAACCGAGCAAGACACTCAAAAACCGGCAAGTCACCCTTTGAGGTCGTCTACGGATTCAACCCATTGTCACCATTGGACATCCTCCCTCTACCACTCCAAGAGCGCATCAACTTGGATGCAAGTGCATGTGTGACTCATCTCAATAAGGTGCATGAGCATACAAGACATACTATCGAGCGCCAAGTACAACGACTTGTGACCAAGCTCAACATCAACAAGAACCCCATGGTCTTCAACATTGGTGATCTCGTGTGGCTACACCTTCGCTAGGACCGCTTTCCCCAAGAACGCAAGTCCAAACTTCGAACACGTGCGGATGGACCCTTCAAGGTGCTTGCACGCTACAACAACAACGCTTACAAGATCGACCTCCCGTGCGACAAGTACAACATGAGAGACATCTTCAACGTCAAAGATCTCTCCCCCTATCATGGTGATGACAAATTTGATCCAAGGACGGATCTTCCCCAAGGGAGGGGAGATGATGCGGAGCATCCCAAGGTCATCCCCATGGACATACCATCGCCTCACCAAGTGCCTAGAGGACCCATGACTCGAGCACGTGCAAGAGCTCTCGAAACCGAGGTGACATCTCTCCCCTCACACTTCCACTTCGATACACATGAAACATGGCTACTAACTCAAACGGAGACATTGTGCATACTCAGGTATCTAGGAGTTGGCCATGAAGAAGCTAAGGAGCAAGGAGAAGAAGAAGAGGGAGATGGACGCGAAGACGGAGAAGAAGGAGAGATGGAGAAGAAGTTCCACCCACCGGACGACCAGTCGGGACGGGACGTCCGGAGCCTGAAGCTCCAGCCGAACCCCAGCGAGCGGATGTCTGGCCCAGACGACCGGTGCCCCCTGCAACCGAGCCAAACGAGCGGACGACCGATGCCCCGGACGTTCGGCGACCGGACGACCGTCCTCCTTCAGAAATCCTCTACACCAGCCTCCGAGACAGAATGAGCGGACGACCGACAGCCACCGGACGTCCGGCCGCCCATGAGACATCGGAGGATCGGTCCCCAGCGGACATCCGGTACCTGGTTGTGTCCAGTTTCGGGCCCGAAGCCCATGTACCCCCTCCTTCCGCCCCCCTTTTGCACTAAGACTATAAATAGACCTCCTATTCATCCTAGCTAGGGTTAGCATTGGTTTAGCTCATATTTAGAGATAGAGCATTGCTCATCCACATCTGATCTACTCCATGAGAGAGACCGCGGCCCCTCTTCGGAGAAAATCCCTATGGATACAAGACCTCCTTGCGGAGAAGAACATCAAGACCTCCTCACGGAGAAGACCGGATACCTCTTGTATCGTCCGTTGTTGACTTTGGACCTTAAATCTTCCTTTGTGTTAATGGATCTAGCGCATGTGTGATCATAATTGTTGGTTTGAGTGTTCTCTTGTGTTCCCCTTGTGATTTTCCCCTCGTTTCCCTCCTCGTGTTCTTCGTGTTCTTCGTGGGATCCACTCCTTTCGTGAAAGGTCGGCCGATTAGGGTTCCTAACCTACATCACCGTGGTAAAAAATTTGTCCCATTTGGGGCAAGTTTGGGTATAAGCTTCTCACAAACCAGAGCTTCTCACAACAAGCGGGATGGTTTCAGTAGGGAACGTGCCACCTTTGGGGATGAAATGATATCCGTTGCCTCTTATTGCTTTCAAAAAATTTCTAGTGTCAACATAGAACAACAGGAGTGTTGTGTTTAATTTTGGAATTTTTCGGGGTTCGTTTGGACATTTTTATACATTAACTGGGTTTTCTAGGCATTTTATGTGCATAATTCCAATTTGAACTACATGCACATGCTCCAGTGCATATAAATTGGTTGAAAAATCAAATTTGTGTCCTTCGGTGCATGCTTAGGTCCCATGCAAGAAATGGGAATGAATTTCGAACACCAGGGCACTGTTGATTGCCGGCAAAACATTGAGATACTTTGCTTTTAAATTCTAGTAAATCCAAAACTCGCCTAAAATTCATGAAACATGGAATGCTATAATGGAATGGCACCCGACATGCTGTGATATTTTTCGTGTCCATTTTGAGAGAAGGCGCACTCGAATAACAGCCAACAAAGGCATTATGAAACAAATAGCTACCACTGTAACATCTCAAATGTTTTATATAATTTAAATTGTGTGCGTTTTGTTAACCATTCACTTGATGCAACGCCTCACTCTTTTAATGGCTAGGAGGTGCCGTGCGGACAGGTGCTTGAGTGCTTGACTAAATGGGAGGCGTGCGAGATGTACTCCAATGCGGAGGCTCACCGGGAAGCATGCAAGCTGTACGCCACGCAGGCTCACTGGGAAGCAAGCCCTTTGACTTCCATGGCTGCCCGCCTTGCTCACATCCTCTACATTAATGGCGCCCAAGCTGTAGTTTAATATGGTTTTTAAATATAAAACACTCATTGCAAATGTTTTAGTTAGAACACCCGTATGCAAAACCGACAACTTCCCCAGGAAGCCAAGGGAAAATGTGCCTAGCAGGATTTGTGCAGCTCTTGATTGCAAACATTTTAGTTAGAACGCCGGTATGCAAACCGACAGCTTCCCCGGGAAGCCAAGAGAAAATGTGTCGAGCAAAATTTCTGCATCTCTTGATCGCAAACATTTTAGATAGAACACCCATATGCAAAGTAAGAGCTATGGTCATGCCTTCAACGCAAACGGTTGTTTTGGATGACCCGTGTGCAACCACGTACAAACAATTTGGTAAGATTTGCATCTGTCATATTGGGTATGTTGCCATTTGTCAAACTGAAAAGATTGACATTTGTTGATCTAGTAACATTGCCATTTGTCAATCCTTATAACACTGCGATTTGTCAAAATATGCAGCTAGAAATCACTAGCACTATCTAATTTTTGCAACTAAAAATCAGTAATTAAGCATAGATTTCATTCATAGATTAAGTAGTTGTTCTTAATTTATACAAACAGTTCAACTTGATAGCTGAACCGACCAAACTTTCCCCAATTGTTGCCAACCATGTACCGAAATAGCTAGTTCAACTATATATACTAGCTAATTTTAAGTACGTTGTACAGTTCCACCACACATCTATAGTTAGATGAACTCAACAAAATAGCCCCTAAATACTACTACGGAGGGGCTTTGTGCTACTTCTGGTAGCCTCTCCTCTATCAAGCACGCTCAGTAAGAGGCAGGCGAGGAGGAGGCCGACAAGCTGGACAAATGCAATACGGTGTCTTCCGCTGCTGCACGTTCAACGACGCTCGCCAGATCGAACGCCCACTATCGCTCCAGACGATCCCTCTCGAAGCGGCCGGACTGCTTGTAGATCTCCTGATTCCTCGCCTCTGCGTGAGCGTGTTCTGCGGCCACGACTGTGGTAAGGCTCTTGGTGTGCTCGATGAAGTGCTCCTCCTCCTCCCACAGGAACTCGATGTAGCACGCAAGTTCGCTGACGCATGTGCGGGCCTCCACCTCCACCTCCCTCCTTCGGGCGGTGGTGGAAGAGCGGGTGATGATCCCGGTGGTCGACGGTGGGCTAGCGGCCACGGCGGCCGACGACGGGTTGGCGGCCACGATGGCTACATCCCGCCTTCGGGCCGCGGTGGCGGAGCGGCTGATGGCCGACAGTGGGGTGGCAGCCACAATGGCCACCTCTCGCCTACAGGCCGTGGCGGTGGAGCGGGCGATGTCCCTGACTTTCGACGATGGTGTGGCGGCTGTCGGTGTCAAAACCGGTAGATCTAGCGTAGGGGGTCCTGAACTGTGTTTCTAAGGAATGAAGGTAACAGGAGGTAGGGGACACGGTGTTTACCCAGGTTCGGGCCCTCTTGATGGAGGTAAAACCCTACATCCTGCTTGATTGACTTTGATGAGTATAGGGGTTACAAGAGTCGATCTACCATGATATCATAATGACTAAACCCTAGATGTCTAGCCTAAATGATTATGACTGCCCCTACAGATTAAACCCTCTAGTTTATATAGATACCGGAGGGTCTAGGGTTTGTACACAGTCGGTTTACAGAGAAAGGAATCTTCATATCCGAACGCCAAGCTTGCCTTCCACGCCAAGGAGAGTCCCATCCGGACACGGGGAAGCCTTCTATCTTGTATCTTTATGGCCCACCAGTCCGGCCCACGTCACATAGCCCGGATGCCCAGGGACCCCCTAATCCAGGACTCCCTCAGTAGCCCCTGAACCAGGCTTCAATGACAATGTGTCCGCCGCGCAGATTGTCTTCGGCATTGCAAGCCGGGTTCCTCCTCCGAATACTCCAAAGTAGTTGATCAAAAGAACTATATACGGCTTTGTACAATAGTTACAACCCGGGGCCATGAGGACAAAACACTTTAAACAAAAAAATAAGTTATGTCTTCTAACAACTTTTTCAGCGAGGTATGGTGTTCTGACCTTATTATTATTTTGAACTGTTTTCTAACCTCCCGTTTCGCGTTTCGAGACGCGGTATTCATTGACATGTCTTATCAAAGCAGAGATCGTGTCCCCTTATATTATTGCGGGATTCTCATAAATACGGATTTGGGTAATCCAACCATGCCACTCGCACGACTCCTGGGGAGTAGGCGAGTTTTAAGGCTCATGGGGGGGATGCTTGATATTCACTACCTTTATAAGGAGACAAGGATCCACCTTTTTACCCCACGCCTTCTTCCTCCTCAGCCCATCTACTCTCGAGCTCCACCGCCCAAGTTTCAACCCTTTCCGTCCCTAACAAACACTCCAACCATGTCCGGATCTGGAGTGCAGGGCAAGTGGATGGCCTCCTCCGTCACGGAGGAGCACATCAAAGAACTCCGGGAGGTGGGGTATTAGCCAAGGAAATCGCCCATCGGCTCCCTGCCAAAAAGTAGATCATTCCCACACCAGAGCCCAATGAGAGGGTAATATTCATTCCCGACTTCCTTCGCGGGCTAGGGTTTCCTCTCCACTCTTTCGTCTGCGGACTCATGTACTATTACGGGTTAGATTTCCATGATCTAACCCCAAATTCATTCCTCAACATCTCGGCGTTCATCGTCATGTGTGAGGTGTTCCTCCGCATCCCCCCACTTCGGCCTATGGCTCAAGGTATTCAACGTGAAGCCGAAGGTAGTCGAGGGTCAACCCGTGGAGTGCGGCGGTGCCATGGTGAGCAAGCTCCTTAACGTCACCTGGCCCAAGGGGACCTTCATAGAGACCGTGAAGGGGTGGCAGCAAGAGTGGTTCTATGTTACGGAACCTCGCGACACCTCATGGGCCGCCACTCCCGAGTTCAAAACTGGTCCGCCAATGCGGCTCATGTCATGGCTCGAGAAGGGCCTAGATTGGGCGTCATCTGACGAGGTGATCATGTTGCAAAAGCGCGTCAAGAGCATGGTGGACAAGAACACCAGCCTCGCCAGCATGATCCAGGTGATGCTATTTCGCCGGATTCTCCCCTGCCAACGCCGGATTTCCCATATGTGGGAGTTCGATCCGGCAAGTCCTCGGACCTTACAGCAGTTCTTCGGCATGAAGCACGAAGATATATGGAAGTTGTTTTTCAAGGCCCAAAAGTCGTGGCCACCAATGATCGAAGACCTCGGCCATGACTGCGCTCACCCAACCACTCCAGTAAATTTTTCAGATTCCCAATCATATCCTTGATTTGTAGACCCAAGGGGTAAGTTTAACCCCTCCCCTTGTCTCCTAGGGATGGACGAAGAAGGAGGAGCGGATCAAGTGTCCGACTCCCCTGCCCAAAGACCCAACTATACCTCTTCTGACGAAGATGCTAGTTCCGACGCCGTACCGGGCACCGGAAAAGAAGGGCCAGAAGGTCCGAAGTGGCCTTCGCCAAAAAGGTACTTCGGACATTACATCCAAAGATACCCAAGCTCTTTCCTCCCATGATGAAGACGAGGAGGAAGAAGAGGAGCACAATTCTCCCCCTAAGGGGGGAGAAGAAAAGGGGAGCTTCTGCAGATCTAGAGGCGAAAGCGTCCAAAAAGGGGAAACTTATCCTTTCAGATGATTCGGAATCGGATGCCGAAGCCGTCCCCGAATGGAACCCCAGGCCGAAGCCTTCGGCCGAATCGTAAGTGGTTAACGATAATGTATGTATTTGGCTTTATGCCTTGTGATTCTAATGCACATAATCATGTATTGTAGTCCGGCCCGCGATCTCCCCCGGCAATCATCGTCCTCTGGGAATTCGCTGGGTTCCGACATGATGGCGAGCGAGTCGCCTCCACCAGTCTCTCCACCCACTGCTACGGTCAACACCGAAGTGTTGTCCCGAAGGGCCTCTCCAGACCACGGAGAGGTGTGGGACGCCGTCAAGGTGGCGTCAGAGGGCAATACCTCTGCAACCGAGAACATGGGGGAACCGACCCCCATGGAGCCCGGCGACAGGGGCCATGCCCAATTCGGCCCCCAACTGAATATCATTCATGAGGCCGATACGGCTCCGGGATCAGGCGAGCAGCCTCCTTCAAAGGAAGGGGGTGTGTCGACTCCACCGGCGACCTCTGTCAATCCGGAGGCGTCAGACACTCTGATGGAAGCGCTTCAGAGCGCCTCCATCATTGAGGAACATCGCACCCTTATGGGAGCGGTGGTTGAAAAGGTTCGGTCCGCTAAGAGCGAATTGAACAAGGCCTATACTAGCCTTCTGACAGGCTTTGAGGTACATGGTTTAAATAAACAGAAGGCCTGTTTATAGTTAGTAGCCCCTGAGACTCTGTTCAGCGCTCGCGAAGAAAAAGCCGAATAGGGGGTCGAATATTTCGCAGGAGATTAACATACATGTGTATCTGAACAAACAGGCGTCGAAGTTGGCGGCAGCCGCCCATGCCGATGAGGTTTCCAAACTAAAGCGGCGGCTGGAGCGGGCCAATGAAGAGCTCAACCGCACCAACAAATTGTTGGAGGAGAAGTATGCGATTCACATTTGACATGATATGGCTTGTTGTTGTGCTATCTTGCTGATTTTTGTAATTATGCTCACAGGTGACGCGTCTGAGGCCGAGACCCTCAAAAACACGCTGGCCGAGGCCAAGAAGGAGGCGGAGGGGGAACGGGCCGCCCGCCAAAAGCATGAATCACGGGTGGAGGAAGTTCAGCAAGAGCTCAAGGATGCCATAGGAAAATGTGAGTCTGTAGAGCGCAAGCTTTCGAGTAGAGATTCCGAACTTGCTGAGGCCCTCCAAAGCATGAAGGCACCTTGGGTTGAAGCCCAAGGCGCCTGCCGGGAGATCCAAGAAGCAAAGCAGATTGCGGCGGGTAAGGCCTTTAACATGCAAAGCAAATTTGTAAGGAGGAGGTACATATTACTGACCTGCATTTGGAGCTCTCCAGGGGCGTTTGTGGATCTACCCCGGAGTATTGCCGGTGCTGCGGCGTTCTTCCAAGCCGAAGAGGGGAGTTCAATGGAGAAGCTGTTCTAGTCGCAGTACCTTGCACTAGAGCATCTGATGCCCTTCAGCGATCAGCTGAAGCAGCTGACCGAGCTATATAGGGTGGCCGAACTGGCCATGAAGGATGTTATAGTCCGACTTTGGCCAGCCGAACCCATACTCGGAAGTTACTTCGGGCTTGTGAAGCGGCTCGTCAGCGCTTGCCCCCGGCTTGATGTCATAAGGCAGTTGGCCTGTATCGAAGGTGCCCGGATGGCCTTCGCTCGTGTCTAGGTGCAGTGTGCAAAGATGAACGTTGTTAAGCTGGCAACCGAGGGACCGCCTGCGAAAAAAGAGCACCGCACACCGGAGCGGTATTTTGATGTAGTCTTGGCGGGTTCCCGCATTGTAGAGGGCCAGTGTTCGAAGGACACTATTTTTGAATGAATGTACCTGTAATGCCCGTACTTTGTATTATAAAACAAGGCTTATGTATAATGTGTTGCTTATTATACTTTGAAATCGCTTCCTCCTATGCGGCCGTTTACGGTATCTGAGAGTTGGCCAGTCGTCGGCTTTAGCCCCCACGTAGGTAGTACGGGGGGGTTCAGAATGGCACCTAGACACGCTTGACCCAACCAGCATGGTCCTTGAAGGAGGTGTCAATGCGGCGAACCAGGCAATCAGACTATGTGGCTTTATCGCTCTCACTTGGCCATAGGAGTTTGACAATGAGGTTTATAGGCGCAGCCCCTGGTGTTACTCGATTATCCGAACTTGGGTGTTGTAGACGCCTGACCGGGCATAGACCGTCCTTCGCATAATGCGGGCAAAAGCGCAAGAGATTTGTAGTTAGTCGCCGAATAGCTGACCAGCTCTCGCCGCACCATGACAGTCAGTTTTCGGCTTTCTCTACTAAGGTGTTTATCGGGATGAGCCAGAAACACAATTGCAGTAGTTCTCCCTTTACTGCCTTAGCTGAACAAGTGGAACGTAAGGCAATAACCACAGGAACCGAGCAACCCAACTATTGACCAAAGACATGATTCAGAGCCGATGCATATAATGCTATATTTGTGACGCCGAATTTGCACTGTAAAGTGTTTTGGACTTGTTTTTTAAGGCATGTACATGGCTGAATGGATCCCCTGGCGATCTAGGTCATACCAAGGTGTACATGGCAATCAGACGAGAAAAAAAAGAAGGAATACAGATTAGGAGATAAGCTAGTACCGAGTATGTTGGGCGAAAGACTGTTCCATTATAGTCTGATTGATACGTCAAGACGTATTTTTACAAATGATGTGACAAGCATCCAGGCTATTTTACATGCCGAATACCCAGGAAAGATGTGTATGGGTCCTAAAGAGGAAGAGGCAATCTTTAAAGATCCTTTAGATACTCTGTCGCACGTATGCATCGGGTTGCTCCTTGGTGTGTGATCCTTCAAGAGGATCAACGATTGGTTTTTCATAAAGGGACTGGAAACGGTGCCCTTGGTACCATCAAAAGTTGACGTGGGTTTAAGGAACCTGAAAAAGAAAAAATAAGGAAAGGAGAAATGATATGGTGGTCCACATAGGGTCGAGTCGTATTGTGGATTTTATTTTCAATATGCCTCCGTCTTTGCCCATGGTATCTTTAGTGCGTAGTTATGTACGCATGGTACATATGCTATGATGTGGTTGGGGCTCAGATGGAGGCCGAACTGCTAATCGAGCTCCAGACGGTCTTGATCGTCGCTCTGTAGGGTGGTCCGTACGCGTTTAACGGTGTCCGGGGGCTTGACTGCCGATGTAGTATTTGGATTGATAAGGCCATTCTGGACTTCCGCTGCAAGGGCCGCGGTGTGCTCCTCGATACAGAGGGATCGTTTCGTGTTTCCGTTGACTGTTATGACACTGCGTGGCCCAGGCATCTTAAGTTTGAGGTAGGCCTAGTGCGGGATCGCGTTGAAGCGAGCGAACGTGGTTCGTCCGAGCAGTGCATGATAGCCACTGCGGAAGGGGACGATATCAAAGATCAAGTCTTCGCTTTGGAAGTTGTCTGGTGAGCCGAAGATGACTTCTAATGTGATTGAGCCCGTGCAACGGGCCTCTACTCCAGGTATTACTCCTTTAAAGGTAGTTTTGGTGGGTTTAATTCTTGAAGAATCAATACCCATTTTATGGACTGTGTCCTGATATAGCAAGTTAAGACCGCTACCGCCGTCCATGCGGACTCGCGTAAGGTGGAATCCATCGATAATTGGGCCGAGGACCAATGCGGCCGAGCCTCCATGACGGATACTAGTCGAATGGTCTCTACGATCGAAAGTGATCGGGGAGGCTGACCAAGGGTTGAATTTTGGGGTGACTGGCTCTATCGCGTAGACGTCCCTTAGAATGCGCTTGCGCTCCCGTTTGGGAATATGAGTAGCATATATCATATTCACCGTTTTGACTTCGGGGGGAAATTTCTTGTGTCCTCCTTTATTCAGCGAGTGAGGTTCGTCATCGTCGTCCTCTCTAGGCGACCCCTTCTCCTTATGTTCAGTGTTCAGCTTACCAGCTTGTTTGAAGATCCAACAGCTTCTGTGGGTATGGTTGCCGGGCTTGTCTGGGGTGCCGTGAATTTGGCAAGGTCGATCGAGTATTCGGTCCAAGTTAGATGAACTGCCTTTATTCTTTTTGAATGGCCTCTTTCGTTGACCGGATTTAGAGCCACTGAATCCAGCGTTGACCGTTGTGTCTTCGGTATTATCATTGTTGCTCCGACGCTTGTGTTTGTTGCGTCGGGGCCTGTCGTTGTCGTTTCTGATCTCGGAGGTACCTGCTCGCAGGTACCATTGTTGTTGCGGTCTAACCAGCTATCCTCTCCCGCGCAAAAGCGGGTCATGAGTGTTGTAAGAGCTGCCATGGACTTTGGCTTCTCTTGGCCGAGGTGTCGGGCGAGCCATTCATCCCGGATGCTGTGTTTAAAGGCCGCTAGGGCTTCAGCATCCGGACAGTCGACAATTTGGTTCTTATTAGTTAAGAACCTTGTCCATAGTTTCTGGGCTGACTCTCCGGGTTGTTGAACTATGTGACTGAGGTCATCGGCGTCTGGGGGCCATACATATGTACCCTGGAAGTTGTCTCTAAAGGCTTCTTCCAGATCTTCCCAGGTGCCAATAGAATTCTCTGGAAGGTTGTTTAACCAGTGCCGAGCTGGTCCCTTTAATTTGAGTGGGAGGTACTTGATGGCATGTAGGTCGTCACCGCGAGCCATGTGAATGTGGAGAAGAAAATCTTCTATCCAGACTGCGGGATCTGTCGTGCCATCATATGATTCGATGTTAACGGGTTTAAACCCTTCTGGGAACTAATGTTCCATTACTTCATCGGTGAAGCATAGAGGGTGTGCAGCGCCTCTGTACCGGACGACATCACGGCATAGTTCGGGCGGAGGCCGTATGCGGTTTTCGGCTCGTGTGAGGTTGTTTTTGTCACGCCAAGTCTGATGGCCATCATCGCGCGTTGGAGCACGCCCCCTTGATTCGTAGATTGATCTGGTCTGACCGGCTCTATTGTCCAGGTCTTGTCGTAGGTCATAGGTGTATCCTGGGGCCGCTGTTTCTCTACCCTTATGGCGAGGTGGTGCGGGGTGGTGTTCGGCTTGAGCAGCCGCTCTGTCCCGGCCACTGATACGTCTCCAACGTATCTATATTTTTTCATTGTTCCATGCTATTATATTATCTGTTTTGGATGTTTAATGGGCTTTATTATGCACTTTTATATTATCTTTGGGACTAACCTATTAAACTAAAGCCTAGTGCAAATTGCTGTTTTTTCCTATTTCAGTGTTTCGCAGAAAAGGAATATCAAACGGAATCCAAATGGAATGGAACCTTTGCGAGGATCTTTTTTGGAACAAACGCAATCTAGGAGACTTGGAGTGGAGGTCAAAGAAGCAACGAGGTGGCCACGAGGTAGGGTGGCGCGCCCCCACCCTCGTGTTCCCCTCGTGGCTCCACCGACCTACTTCTTTCGCCTATATATACTCTTATACCCTGAAAACATCCAAGGGAGCCACGAAACCACTTTTCCACCGCCGCAACCTTCTGTACCTGTGAGATCCCATCTGGGGACCTTTTCCGACGATCTGTCGGATGGGGATTCGATCACGGAGGGCTTCTACATCAACACCATAGCCTCTCCGATGATGTGTGAGTAGTTTACCATAGACCTTCGGGTCCATAGTTATTAGCTAGATGGCTTCTTCTCCCTCTTTGGATCTCAATACAAAGTTCTCCTTGATGTTCTTGGAGATCTATTCAATGTAATTCTTTTTGCGGTGTGTTTGCCGAGATCCGATGAATTATGGGTTTATGATTAAGATTATCTATGAACAATATTTGATTCTTCTCTGAATTCTTATATGCATGATTTGATATCTTTGAAAGTCTCTTCAAATTATCAGTTTGGTTTGGCCTACTACATTGATCTTTCTTGCAATGGTATAAGTGCTTAGCTTTGGGTTCAATCTTGCGGTGTCCTTTCCCAGTGATAGCAGGGGTAGCAAGGCACGTATTGTATTGTTGCCATCGAGGATAAAAAGATGGGGTCTATATCATGTTGCTTGAGTTTATCCCTCTACATCATGTCATTTTGCCTAATGTGTTACTCTGTTCTTATGAACTTAATACTCTAGATGCATGCTGTATAGCGGTCGATGTGTGGAGTAATAGTAGTAGATGCAGAATCGTTTCGGTCTACTTGACACGGACGTGATTCCTATGTTCATGATCATGCCTAGATATCATCATAACTATGCGCTTTTCTATCAATTGCTCGGCAGTAATTTGTTCACCCACCATAATTTATGCTATCTTGAGAGAAGCCACTAGTGAAACCAATGGCCCCCGTGTCTACTTTACATCATATTATTTTCCCGTCAACTAGCTATTTTGTCGTTGTTTATTTTGCAATCTTTACATTTCAATATATACAACAAAAATACCAAAAATATTTATCTTATTATCTCTATCAGATCTCATTTTCGTAAGTGACCGTGAAGGGATTGACAACCCCTTTATCGCGTTGGTTGCGAGGTTCTTGTTTGTTTGTGCAGGTACTAGGCAACTTGCGTGTAGTCTCCTACTGGATTGATACCTTGGTTCTCAAAAACTGAGGGAAATACTTACGCTACTTTGCTGCATCACCCTTTCCTCTTCAAGGGAAAACCAACGCATGATCAAGAGGTAGCAAGAAGGATTTCTGGCGCCATTGCCGGGGAGATCTACACTGAAGCCAAGACATAGCAAGTACCCATCACAAACTCTTATCTGTCGCATTACATTATTTGCCATTTGCCTCTCGTTTTCCTCTCCCCCACTTCACCCTTGCCGTTTTATTCGCCTTTTTTCTGTTTGCCCTTTTTCTGTTCGTCTCTTTTCGCTTGCCTCTTGTGTGTCCGTGTGTTAGATCGTTTGTTTCATCTTCATGGCGAGCCCTTCTTCTCTTCCTTTGTCTCCCAATTTTGAAGTTCTTCACCTCAAACAAAGACGAGGACAAAACTTAAAAGATGCTTGGTACAGGATGATAGAATCCTATCGTAATTGCACTATAGGGGGGATTTCAAGATTTTGCTTCGCAATTTTTATGTTGGGCTAACCATGTCCCATAGACAACTCTTGGACTTTTCCGCTAAAGGGAGTTTTATTGACGTTGATCCCAATATTGCGTATGAGATTATAGAGGGAATAGTAGGAATACTACCCCCACAAAAGGGACTCCATCATACTCAAGAGGGAACCCAAGTTTTTGAGAAAATATGCGAAGTAACTAAAATCTTGCAAAAATCTCTCGAATCCCTTAAAAATGTTAGTGGGAACCTTCACGACATGAATATGTTGACCACTCTTTGTAATAAGTGGTTGGATGCTCTAGATATAAAGATCTCCGAGTATGAAGGGAAACATAAGGAACCTCCCGGATCTGAGCAAAACCCTTCTAAAAAAATACCAAAGATGACAATACCTAGATCTATTCTTGCTTTTATGCCTAGCAGGGGCGTTAAACGACGGCGCTTGTTGGGAGGCAACCCAATTTTATTTTTGTTCCTTGCTTTTTGTTCCTGTTTAGTAATAAATAAATCATCTAACCTCTGTTATGACTGTGTTTTTTATGTTTTAATTAGTGTTTGTGTCAAGTAAAGCCTTTAGGATCTTCTTGGATGATTGTTATTCTTGCTGGAAAAAACAGAAAGTATGCGCTCACGAGAATAATTTTAATTTTTTATAAGAGAGCGATAAAATACTGATTCCAACTAAAGTAGATCAATATACACATTATTTAAGACTTCCTAATTTATCAGGATTTTTGGAGTTATAGAAGTATTCGAAACCTACAGATTACTACAGACTGTTCTGCTTTTGACAGATTCTATTTTTCGTGTGTTGTTTGCTTATTTTGATGAATCTATGGATAATATCGGGGGGTATGAACCATAGAGAAGTTGGAATACAGTAGGTTTAAAAACAATATAAAGAAAGAATGAGTTCATTACAATACATTAAAGTGGTTTGTTTTCTTTTACTAACGGAGCTCATGAGATTTTCTGTTGAGTTTTGTGTTGTGAAGTTTTCATGTTTTTGGGTAAAGATTTGATGGATTTTGAAACAAGGAGTGGCAAGAGACTAAGCTTGGGGATGTCCAAGGCACCCCAAGGTAAAATTCAAGGACAACCAAAATCCTAAGCTTGGGGATGCCCCGGAAGGCATCCCCTCTTTTGTCTTCATCTATCGGTAACTTTACTTGAGGCTATATTTTTATTCACCACGTGATATGTGTTTTGCTTGGAGCGTCTTGTATGATTTGAGTCTTTGCTTTTTAGTTTACCACAATCATCCTTGCAGTACACAGCTTTTGGGAGAGACACACATGAATCGGAATTTATTAGAATACTCTATGTACTTCACTTATATCTTTTGAGCTAGATAATTTTGCTCTAGTGCTTCACTTATATCCTTTTAGAGCACGGTGGTGGTTTTATTTTATAGAAATTATTGATCTCTCATGCTTCACTTATATTGTTTTGAGAGTATTTTAGAACAGCATGGTAATTTGCTTTGGCTATAAAATTAGTCCTAATATGATAGACATCCAGGATGGGTATAATTAAAACCTTCATATAGAGTGCATTAAATGTTACGAGATGCTTGATACTTGATAGTTGTTTTGAGATATAAAGATGGTAATATTACAGTCGTGCTAGTTGAGTAATTGTGGAATTGAGAAATACTTGCGTTGAAGTTGGCAACTCCCATAGCATGCACGTATGGTAAACATTGTGTGACAAATTTGAAGCATGAGGTGTTCTTTGATTGCTTTCCTTATGAGTGGCGGTCGGGGACGAGCGATGGTCATCTCCTACCAATCGATCCCCCTAGGAGCATGCGCGTAGTGCTTGGTTTTGATGACTTGTAGATTTTTGCAATAAGTATGTGAGTTCTTTATGACTAATGTTGAGTCCATGGATTATATGCACTCTCACCCTTCCATCATTGCTAGCCTCTTCGGTACCGTGTATTGCCCTTTCTCACCTCGAGAGTTGGTGCAAACTTCGCCGGTGCATCCAAACCCCGTGATATGATACGCTCTATCACACATAAGCCTCCTTATATCTTCCTTAAAACAGCCACCATACCTACCTATTATGGCATTTCCATAGCCATTCTGAGATATATTGCCATGCAACTTTCCACCGTTCTGTTTATTATGACACGCTCCATCATTGTCATATTGCCTTGCATGATCATGTAGTTGACATCGTATTTTTGGCAAAGCCACCTTCGTAATTCTTTCATACATTCACTCTTGATTGATTGCATATCCCGGTACACCGCCGGAGGCATTCACATAGAGTCATATTTTGTTCTAAGTATCGAGTTGTAATTCTTGAGTTCTAAGTAAATAAAAGTGTGATGATTTTCATTATTAGAGCATTGTCCCATGTGAGGAAAGTTTTGCAAAAGAAATGAGAAAAAAGAGGGAAGGGGCAATGTTACTGTCCTTTTTCCACACTTGTGCTTCAAAGTAGCACCATGATCTTCACGGTAGAGAGTCTCCTATTTTGTCACTTTCATATACTAGTGGGAGTTTTTTCCATTATAGAACTTGGCTTGTATATTCCAATGATGGGCTTCCTCAAAAATGCCCTAGGTCTTCGTGAGCAAGCAAGTTGGATACACACCCACTTAGTTTCTTTTGTTGAGCTTTCATATATTTATAGCTCTAGTGCATCCGTTGCATGGCAATCCCTACTCCTTGCATTGACATCAATTGATGGGCATCTCCATAGCCCGTCGATTAGCCGCGTCAATGTGAGACTTTCTCCTTTTTTGTCTTTTCATACAACCTCCATCATCATATTCTATTCCACCCATAGTGCTATGTCCATGGCTCGCGCTGATATATTGCGTGAAAGTTGAAAGAGTTTGAAAAGGCTAAAGTATGAAACAATTGCTTGGCTTTTCATCGGGGTTGTGCGTGATGGGAGCATTTTTGTGAAGAAAATGAAGCATGGCCAAACTATATGTTTTTGTAGGGATAAGCTTTCTATGGCTATGTTATTTTGGTAAGACATAATTGCTTGGTTAGCATGCTTGAAGTATTATTATTTTTATGTCAATATTAAACTTCTGTCTAGAATGTTTTGGATCTAAACATTCATGCCGCAATAAATAGAACTACACTGAAAATTATGTTAGGTAGCATTCCACATCAAAAAAATATGTTTTTATCATTTACCTACTCGAGGACGAGCAGGAATTAAGCTTGGGGATGCTTGATACATCTCCAACATATCTATAATTTTTGATTGTTACATGCTATTATATTATCTGTTTTGGATGTTTAATGGGCTTTATTATGCACTTTTATATTATTTTTGGGACTAACCTATTAACCGAAGGCCTGGTGCAAATTGTTGTTTTTGCCTATTTCAGTGTTTCGCAGAAAAGGAATATCAAACGGAATCCAAACGGAATGAAACCTTCGCGAGGATCTTTTTTGGAACAAACGCAGTCCAGGAGACTTGGAGTGGAGCTCAAGGAAGCAATGAGGAGGCCACGAGGTAGGGCGGCGCGCACCCACCCTCGTGGGCCCCTCGTGGCTCCACCGACCTACTTCTTTCGCCTATATATACTCTTATACCCTATAAACATCCAGGGGAGCCACGAAACCATTTTTCCAACGCCACAACCTTCTGTACCTATGAGATCCCATCTGGGGACCTTTTTTGACGATCTGCCGGAGGGGGATTCGATCACGGAGGGCTTCTACATCAACACCATAGCCTCTCCGATGATGTGTGAGTAGTTTACCACAAACCTTCGGGTCCATGGTTATTAGCTAGATGGCTTCTTCTCTCTCTTTGGATCTCAATACAAAGTTCTCCTCGATGTTCTTGGAGATCTATTCGATGTAATTCTTTTTGCGGTGTGTTTGCCGAGATCCGATGAATTGTGGGTTTATGATTAAGATTATCTATGAACAATATTTGATTCTTATCTGAATTCTTATATGCATGATTTGATATCTTTGCAAGTCTCTTCGAATTATCAGTTTGGTTTGGCCTACTACATTGATCTTTCTTGCAATGGGAGAAGTGCTTAGCTTTGGGTTCAATCTTGTGGTGTCCTTTCCCAGTGATAGCAGGGGTAGCAAGGCACGTATTGTATTGTTGCCATCGAGGATAAAAAAGGTGGGGTTTATATCATGTTGCTTGAGTTTATCCCTCTACATCATGTCATTTTGCCTAATGCGTTACTCTATTCTTATGAACTTAATACTCTAGATGCATGCTGTATAGCAGTCGATATGTGGAGTAATAGTAGTAGATGCAGAATCGTTTCGGTCTACTTGACACGGACATGATGCCTATGTTCATGATCATGCCTAGATATCATCATAGCTATGATCTTTTCTATCAATTGCTCGGCAGTAATTTGTTCACCCACCATAATTTATGCTATCTTGAGAGAAGCCACTAGTGAAACCTATGGCCCCCGGGTCTACTTTACATCATATTATTTTCCTGTCAACTAGCTATTTCTGTCGCCGTTTATTTTGCAATCTTTACTTTTCAATCTATACAACAAAAATACCAAAAATATTTATCTTTTTATCTCTATCAGATCTCACTTTCGTAAGTGACCGTGAAGGGATTGACAACCCCTCTATCGCGTTGGTTGCGAGGTTCTTGTTTGTTTGTGCAGGTACTAGGCGACTTGCGTGTAGTCTCCTACTGGATTGATACCTTGGTTTTCAAAAACTGAGGGAAATACTTATGCTACTTTGCTGCATCACCCTTTCCTCTTCAAGGGAAAATCAACGCATGCTCAAGAGGTAGCAGCCACGCAGCGGTTGGTCAGGTTTGTCAGCATCGCGCATTGGTGGTATGGGCTCCAGGGCCTCGTCGTTAAATTGTGGTAGTAGCTTGCACTTCGGGTAGTTCTTTGGGGGTGTGAGGCCGTATTCCTTGGCTGCCAGGACATTAGTCCATCTGTCGTTGAGCAAATCATGATCAGCTTGAAGTTGTTGCTGCCTCTTTTTCAGGCTTCTCGCAGTGGCGATTAGTCGGTGCTAAAAGCACTCTTGAGGGGTTCCTCTAGAATGATGAAGTCTTCATCGCCAATGCTCACATCCTCTTCGGAGATCGGTAGGTAATTACTATCCTCCGAGTCCTCGTTCCCGACAGGATCGCCGGGGTTTACTTGCCCATCCTCCCAATCATCCTGTTCGGATGTTGGCTCTACAGGGGCTTCAGGGTCTTCGGCGTTTTCCGAAGTGTTATTCTCTTCGGTGCCGGTATTGCTGTCTTTTTGGCGATGCGATTTTGAGCGGCGCCGCCGGCGTCGATGTTTTCGAGGTGCTTCGGCGGGCTTGTCCTCAACCGGATTCTCGTTGTCGTTGTTGCCATCCTCTTTGGGTGTGTCCACCATGTACACGTTGTATGTGGAGGTGGCCGTCCATCGTCCGATAAACGTACGGTTTTGGCCTTGTTCGTCTCCCGCATCGTCGTCCATACCATCAATGTCTTCGGAGGCGTAATCCAACATGTCGGTTAAATCTTTGACAGTGGCTATGAAGTGGGTGGTGGGTGGGACGTAAAATTCTCCGCTCTCGGCCCCTAGTTTGGGCGGGGCGTATTTCAAAAGCGATCCTTCCGTAATGGCGAGTGATCGCATTAAGTCCAGGGCCTCGTTTAAAGGTGAGGGTTGGACAGAGAAACGAGAGTCCGTGGGGCTGTCCGTAGTCGGAGTCTCCTGGTGGCACCCGCTTGACATGGACCTCGAGAGTTCGGACCTAGAGTCCGACGGAGTGTCCGGTGCTTCTCTGGCAGCAAGCTCCATAAGTGCAAAGAGTCCGGCGGGCTCTAGACTCCCGTCTTCGGACCTGTTGGCCTGCTCCGGATCTAAGGCTAGAGCGGCAATTGGGGCCGCGAACGCTTCGAAGATCAAATTTCCTTGGATATCAGCGACATAGTTTAAGTTCCCTAAACTGATCTGATGACCAGGGGCGTAGCTGTCGATCTGCTCAAGGTGACCAATCGAGTTGGATCGCAGCACGAAGCCGCCGAACACGACAATTTGGCCCGGGGGGAAATCTCCCCGAAACAACATCATTGTGGACGATCGAACGAGCCATCGAATCCTTCATTGACGACACAGAGGAACTCTTAATGAAAGCACCAATGTCGGTGTCAAAACCGGCAGATCTTGGGTAGGGGGTCCCGAACTGTGTGTCTAAGGATCGAAGGTAACAGGAGGCAGGGGACACGGTGTTTACCCAGGTTCGGACCCTCTTGATGGAGGTAAAACCCTACGTCCTGTTTGATTGACTTTGATGAGTATAGGGGTTACAAGAGTCGATCTACCACGAGATCGTAATGGCTAAACCCTAGATGTCTAGCCTGGATGATTATGACTGCCCCTACAGATTAAACCCTCCGGTTTATATAGATATCGGAGGGGGCTAGGGTTTGTACAAAGTTAGTTTACAGAGAAAGGAATCTTCATATCCGAACGCAAAGCTTGCCTTCCATGCCAAGGAGAGTCCCATCCGGACACGAGGGAAGCCTTCCATCTTGTATCTTCATGGCCCACTAGTCCGGCCCATGTCACATAGCCCGGACTCCCAGGGGCCCCCTAATCCAGGACTCCCTCTGCGGCAACGGCGGCCGGCAAAAGTTGCCGACGGGCAGCGGCGACGGAGCATGTGGTGGGTGTTCTGCGCACACCCAACAGGGATGCCACGCGCACTACCCTATGATGGGGACTGAGCCGCTGCCGCGGTGTAGCCTCCCAGCTGGAGCTATCCTCTGATGATGGCGGAGTGGCTGAGCGACGACGACGGACCGGTGCCATTGGTGATTGTGGGAGAAGTAGACGAGATAAGCTACAGGGAGGGAGGGGAAAATGTGATGTAGGACTCGCCGGCCGTGAGGGTTTATATAGCAGGCCGGTAAGCATTGGGATTTTAGGGGATTTCACCTAGTCGGACGTGAAGCTTGCGCGGGAACCTGTGAGGTTGCGCGGGAGCGGGCTCACCGATGATTCATTGGTGCCACCATTTGGCCAAAAGAACGCCCCCGCGCGTTGCGCAAGCTTGCGCTGTAAGCCGTCTATGGCAGCGGGGTGAGAAGACGTGCAAGAGAAGGATGAAAGGACACGCACACATACGGTTAACACAAAAAAATGTTTGCGATTTAATTACCTACTATACCCCGTCCTGGTTTATATGTAGGATTTAACTAATAAAATACGAATGCATGTCGCCAAAGATTATATCGTTGGATTCGTATTTGAACATAGTTTCCAGTTATACAATTTTTGTAACATGCATTAACACTTTTTGGTTAAATTTGAGATTATTTAACAGCAAGCGTTTTCCCGCAACACACATGGCTTATTCCATCACAAACAACTCGGATGGATCGACTGTATGGCACGTATCGCACATGCAACTCTCATCTGATTCGTGCTTGATGTCTCTGACATCGCTCGCACAATTCGTCTTATTTCCCACATATCACTGTGTCGGCCTCTGCTCGCGTCCCTCGGCAAGCTCTGCTCGCCGTTAGGCGCCGCAGCATGCTGTGCTCGTCGTTAGGCGTCGCGGCGCGCTCTGCTCGTGTCCGTCGGCGCGCTCAGCTTGTGGACAGCTTTTCCTTGCATGTTCAACTGCTATATGCATATATATATATATATATATATATATATATATATATATATATATATATATATATATATATATGGTTTCTCGCTGTTGAGGCGACTGCGGAGCACTCTACTCACGTCCCTCCGCACGCACTCTGTCAGCGGTTGGGCACACTACAAAAAGAGACACATCCGTGACATTTTGGGCCGAACGAAAAAAAATTTGTCATACATATGACACTTCTATGACGATAATTGTGACAAAACCCGGTATCATCATAGATGTGGTGGGTTCCTACTTCTATGACAAAAAATCATGACAGAAAATGGGCTTTTTGTCCTGGGCAGGATGGAGACGTAGCTGCATGACATTCTTTGGGCCGTCCATGACAGAAAAAACCATGGTAGAAGCGAGGGGGAGGAAAATTTTGGGGAGTTCCCGGTTACGGTGGGAGGTCGGGGCCGAGCGATGCGCGTATCTCTCATACATGTACGCACGTGTGTGCGAGGCGTTGGCTCTAACTGAACCTGAGCGAGGCGTTGGGCTCTAACTGAACCCGAGCGATTGCACTGCAGGCTACGCGTTACTAAACCCAAGCGATCGATCGATGGCTGTTAACTGAACCCGATCAAGCGATTCCTTCGCTACTGCTGCTAACTGAAGCCGATCAATGCTGCCTCTGGGATGAACAGTGAGCCTTGCGGGGGGGTTGGATGAACAGTGAGCGGTGACGTTGCCTCTGGATGAACAGGACCCCGTGGTGTGGTGGAGGGCTGGATGAACAGTAGACGGTGGAGGGGTGCCCGTGGAGGGGTGGATGAACAGGACCCTGTGGTGTGGAGGGTTGGATGAATAGTAGACGGTGGAGGGGTGCCCGTGGAGGGGTGGTTGAACAGGACCCCATGGTGTGGAGGGATGGATGAACAGTAGACAGTGGAGGGGTGGTTGAACAGTAGCCGGTGGAGTAGCGCGCGGTGGAGGCTGGATGAACAGGAGCCCGTGGAGGCTGGAGGAGGTCGACGGTGGAGATGAACAGTATCCCGTGGAGTCCCGTTTTGCGGTACGCCACACCCCTCCCGATGAACAGGACCCCCGTTTCGACCGTAGCGCTCCAACACAAGTCAGTTTCGTCCGTTTTGCGGTACGCCACACCCCTCCCGATCAACAGGACCCCCGTTTCGACCGTAGGGGGTCCGTTTCCTCCGTTTTGCGGTACGCCAGACCCCTCCCAATCAACAGGACCCTGTTCCGAACGTAGGAGGTCTGTTTCCTCCGTTGTGCGGTACGCTAGGCCTCGTTTCCATTGCCTGTTCCGTCCAAGCCCTCCCGATGAACACGACCACGCATTCCGTTCCGACCCAGTCGGTTGGCTCCCACGCGTTTCGTTGCCTCCCGATGAACACGACGCATTCCGTTCCCTCCCCATGAACACAACGCATTCCGTTGCCTCCCCATGAACACGACGACAATGTTGTTTCTCTGTTCTGACCCAGCCATGTACACGAGCCCTGGCCGTACGTATGTGCGAGTAGGCATTCGAGACCCCGCTCGTATGTACACATACATGGCCGTATTTTCTTTCTTACACCCTGGCCGTTGTACGTACGTGTACATGCTACGTGCGCGCCTCTACTATGACACGTGCACGCCTCTACGTCGACCAGTATGTACGTACACGTTCGCGACCAGAATGACAATGCTACGTACGCTTCGACCAGGTGGGTCCCGACTGTCAGGCACTTCCTTGCCTGCAAAGATGTAGCTGGTGGGTCCCAACAGTCAGGGGGCGAATCATTTTTTTTCCTGGACACACTTCCTTGCGTGCGAAGATGTAGCCGGTGGGTCCCAGCAGTCAGGGGGGCAAATCGTTTTTTTTGCCCGGACGCACTTCCTTCTGTGCGAAGGTGTAGCTGGTGGGTCCCAGCAGTCAGGGGGTGAATCGTTTTTTTTTTGCCCGGACGCACTTCCTTGCTTGCGAAGATGAAGCTGGTGGGTCCCAGCAGTCAGGGGGAAACGTTTTTTCTACGAAATACAGTGGCCCGTCCAGTGGGTCCCAGCTGTCAGGTGGAGGAATCATTATTTTCCGCGTAATAAGGAGGCACTTCCTTGCTGCGGCCGTGGACCCAACTGTCAGCCTCTCCACATACAGTCCACGTCCGATGGAAGCCGTTCCTTGACCATGTTGACCAGACCGCGACGAGAGCAACATGGCGGTGGACGACGGTCAGGCCTAGGAAGGGGACGACGCGGAGCTGGGGACGACGCGAAGCCGGGGAAGACGCGGCAGTGGAAGCCCGCGCGGAGAGGAGTACGAGGGTTCACTGGTTCGGCTGCGGTGTGAGGTTGTTGTCGTCGCAGGGCCTGGCCAGCGGTGGGAATAGTAGGGGGCGGTGAGGCCTCCGCGGCAGCACAGCCGTCCACGGGAGGCAGGAGCATGCGGCACGACCGGCGCTGTTTTGGGCGGCTGGAGCAAGAAGACCAAATGTTGAAGAAGCACTACGACCATTGGATGGACATCATACGATCACTGGAGCTAGAATCGTTCATATTGACTAAGTTAACAAAGCCCTCCGTCCCCGTCAACTTAGTTGGCCCACAAGTCATCCTCCCACTATGGTGGGTCCCAGCTAGCAGGGGGTATTCTTTTTTTTGTGCGTAATAAGGAGGCACTTCCTTGCGTGCGAAGATATAGCTGGTGGGTCCGACATGTCAGTGGGGGAACGTTTTTTTCGCAAAATACAGAGGCCCTTCCAGTGGGTCCCAGCTGTCAGGTGGAGGAATCATTATTTTGCGCGTACAGTCCATGGCCGATGGATGTCGTTCGTTGACCACATTGACCAGGCCGTGCTGAGAGCACCATGGCGGTGGACGGCGGCGAGGCCTAGGAAGGGAACGACACGGAGCCGGGGAAGACTCGGCAATGGTTGCCCACACGGTGGGGAGTACGAGGGTTTACTGGTCCGGCTGCCGTCGCTGGAAAATAACAGGAGGTGTGGGTGAGTAGAGGAATGGCTTGGCCAGCAATGAAGTAGGGTGGGGCGGTGCGGCCTGTGCGGCAGCACAGCGGCCACGGGAGGCGGGAGCAGGCAGTCCCACCGGAGCTGGTTTGGGCGGCTGGAGCAAGAAGATCAGATATTGAAGAAGCAGCACGGGCGTTGGATTAACATCCAACGGTCACTGCTGCTAGAATCGTTTGTGGACTAAGTTGACAAAGTCAGAGTACACGTCAACCTAGTAGACCCACAAGTCAGCCTCCAAATCTGTCCCAAACAGCATACAACCCGAAATTTCTAGCCAGATTCAAATTAATTTTAACTCTAAATATACCTTAATTTAAATTCAATGAAATTTTACCCGCACAAAAACAATGAAATTTAAAATATCAAAATCCGAAAGAAAACAGTATTTTGGAACTAATTGCCTATTTGCTGTATTTTTTCATTTTACAGCCCATTTATTATTACTTATAGCCCATTTCTTATTACTTATAGCCCACTTTCTAGGCAAAATGCATCCCTCCTCGTCTTGAAAGATTTCCGGCCCAGCAGGGCGTAGAAAAGCAAGTAGGCCTACGTTGGTTATTCTGCAAAAAACAAAATAGCTGGCTAGCCATTTTCAGAAAGGAAAAAAACAAACTGGGCTAGTCATGTGCTAAACATATGAAATAAAAGCCTGGGCTAGACGGGCCATGGGGTCCCGCACAACCCAGTTGATACCCTTCTCCGTCCCGAAAAAATAAAATTACTGCGCGCGCTGCTGGGTCCCTACTGTCATCCTCACCATGTACAGTCATCTCATTATTCCTCTCGGTTGTTAACCATGTTGACAACACCGGAGGGCGGCACCGCGGTGAGCGAACCAAGGCGGAGGATGATGGTGAGGCCTCGGACCAGAACGAACAGGAGCCGGGGAAGATCACAGCCAGCCGTGGGAGGTGGGAGTAGGCGGTCCCGTCGGCGCTGGTTTGGCTTTGGCGGCTCGAGGAAGAAGAGACCAAAGAAATGCGACAGACGTTGAATGTCAATCCAATGGTCAAGGTTGGCACAATCGTTTGTTGACTAAGCGGACACCAAGTAGCATACTTTTATATATATAGGAACAAAACTATTAGGAAAATGCGTTCGTCTGCCGTCCTCCTCATAGGGAACGTTCGCCACATAAGTGACTAGCACCCTTGGTTTTCAATCGAGAGGTCTTGGGTTCGAGTCCCAGGAAGTCTCAATTTTGTCCTCCTTCCTTCCTCGCAAAAAAAGGAAAGAAAATCAAAGACTTGGGAAGGCGTACAGAACAAGCTAGTGTACCAGTAAAGAGACGTTGCCGAGTTTTAGAAAAAAGAAAGACGTGCTCCTGTAGCTGGTTTGAATCCAAACCTAGACTATGACTATATATGGTGATATGCTACTCTGCAAGTAATGAAACTGACATATCCAACGTTCACTTCTCCTCTTCTCTACTTACTCTGCCTAGCATCAGAAGGTTTGGCCGCAGCAACCATGTCCGCTGGCTGCTCGTCCACCTGCTCTTCAGCAGGCAACAACTAGATATGCGCCAAGTCGCCACCCGTACCATCGCCTGTGGGTCTCATGACACCCCCACCGGCACGCGCACCGCAGCCAATTTCTCATAGCAACCCACTGCCGTTGGTGTGATGTGATAACCCACAAGTATAGGGGATCGCAACAGCTTTCGAGGGTAGAGTATTCAACCCAAATTTATTGATTCGACACAAGGGGAGCCAAAGAATATTCTCAAGTATTAGCAGCTGAGTTGTCAATTCAACCACACCTGGAAAATTAGTATCTACAGCAAAGTATTTAGTAGCACAGTAATATGATAGTGGTGGTAATGGCAAGAAAAGTAAAGACAGCAAAAGTGATGTTTTTGGTATTTTGTAGTGATTGTAACAGTAGCGGCGGGAAAGTAAATAAGTGTAAACCAGTATATGGAAAACTCGTAGGCACTGGATTAGTGATGGATAATTATGCCGGATGCGGTTCATCATGTAACAGTCATAACATAGGGTGACACAGAACTAGCTCCAATTCATCAATGTAATGTAGGCATGTATTACGTATATAGTCATACATGCTTATGGAAAAGAACTTGCATGACATCTTTTGTCCTACCCTCCCGTGGCAGTGGGGTCCTATTGGAAACTTAGGGATATTAAGGCCTCCTTTTAATAGAGAACCGGAACAAAGCATTAGCACATAGTGAATACATGAACTCCTCAAACTATGGTCATCACCGGGAGTGGTCCCGATTATTGTCACTTCAGGGTTGCCGGATCATAACACATAGTAGGTGACTATATACTTGCAAGATAGGATCAAGAACTCACATATATTCATGAAAACATAATAGGTTCAGATCTGAAATCATGGCACTCGGGCCCTAGTGACAAGCATTAAGCATAGCAAAGTCATAGCAACATCAATCTCAGAACATAGTGGATACTAGGGATCAAACCCTAACAAAACTAACTCGATTATATGATAAATCTCATCCAACCCATCACCGTCCAGCAAGCCTACGATGGAATTACTCACGCACGGTGGTGAGCATCATGAAATTGGTGATGGAGGATGGTTGATGATGACGACGGCGACGAATCCCCCTCTCTGGAGCCTCAAACGGACTCCAGATCAGCCCTCCCGAGAGGTTTTAGGGCTTGGCGGCGGCTCCGTATCGTAAAACGCGATGATTTCTTCTCCCTTATTTTTTTCTCTCCGAAAGCAAATATATAGAGTTGGAGTTGGAGTCGGAGGGTTTCCAGGGGGCCCACGAGGTAGGGGGGCGCGCCCCCACCCTCGTGAGAAGGGTGTGGGCCCCTGGTCTGTTGGGGAACATAGCAGAAATTTAAAATTTTCTACGCATCACCAAGATCAATCTATGGAGTCATCTAGCAACGAGGTGAGAGGAGTGCATCTACATACCCTTGTAGATCGCAAGCGGAAGCGTTCAAGAGAACGGGGTTTGATGGAGTGATACTCGTCGTGATCCAAATCACCGAAGATCCTAGCGCCGAACAGACGGCACCTCCGCGTTCAACACACGTACGGAGCGAGGACGTCTCCCGCGCCTTGATCCAGCAAGGAGGAGGGAGAGGTTGAGGAAGAGGGCTCCAACAGCACCACGACGGCGTGGTGGTGGTGGAGCTGCAGTACTCCGGCAGGGCTTCGCCAAGCTCTTGCGGAGGAGGAGAGGTGTTGGGGAGGGGAGGGGCTGCGCCTTGGATGGTGTGTGCATCCCTCCCCTTGCCCCTCTATATATAGGGGAAGGAGGAAGGGGGCCGGCCCCCTCTAGATGAGATCTAGAGGGGGCGGCGGCCAAGGGGAGGGGGCTTGCCCCCCAAGCAAGGGGGGCGCCCCCCTTAGGGTTTCCCCCCCAACCCTAGGCGCATGGGCCCATGGGGGGATGCGCCCAGCCCATGCAGGGCTGGTTTCCTTTCGTCTACAGCCCATTAGGCCCTCCGAGAGAGGTGGCCCCTCCCGGTGGACCCCCGGAACCCCTCCGGTGGCCCCGGTACAATACCGATATGCCCCTGAACCTTTCCGGTGACCGTATGACAACTTCCTACATATAAATCTTCACCTCTGGACCATTCCGGAACTCCTCGTGATGTCCGGGATCTTATCCGGAACTCCGAACAACATTCGGTAATCACATACAAGTCTTCCTAATAACCCTAGCGTCATCGAACCTTAAGTGTGTAGACCCTACGAGTTCGGGAACCATGCAGACATGACCGAGACAACTCTCCCGCCAATAACCAACAGCGGGATCTGGATACCCATGTTGGCTCCCACATGTTCCACGATGATCTCATCGGATGAACCACGATGTTGAGGATTCAAGCAATCCCGTATACAATTCCCTTTGTCAATCGGTACGTTACATGCCCGAGATTCGATCGTCGGTATCCCAATACCTCGTTCAATCTCGTTACCGGCAAGTCACTTTACTCATTCTATAATGCATGATCCCATGACCAACTACTTAGTCACACTGAGCTCATTATGATGATTCATCACCGAGTGGGCCCAAAGATACCTCTCCGTCATACTGAGTGACAAATCCCAGTCTCGATTCATGCCAACCCAACAGACACTTTCGGAGATACCTGTAGTGCACCTTTGTAGTCACCCAGTTACGTTGTGACATTTGGTACACCCAAAGCACTCCTACGGTATCCGAGAGTTGTACAATCTCATGGTCTAAGGAAATGATACTTGACATTCAGAAAAGCTCTAGCAGACGAACTACACGATCTTGTGCTATGCTTAGGATTGGGTCTTGTCCATCACATCATTCTCCTAATGATGTGATCCCGTTATCAATGACATCCAATGTCCATGGTCAGGAAACTGTAACCATCTATTGATCAACGAGCTAGTCAACTAGAGGCTCACTAGGGACATGTTGTGGTCTATGTATTCACACATGTATTACGATTTCCGGATAACACAATTATAGCATGAACAATAGACAATTATCATGAACAAGGAAATATAATAATAACCATTTTATTATTGCCTCTAGGGCATATTTCCAACAGTCCCCCACTTGCACTAGAGTCAATAATCTAGTTACATTGTGATGAATCAAACACCCATAGAGTTCTGGTGTTGATCATGTTTTGCTCGAGGAAGAGGTTTAGTCAATGGATCTGCGACATTCAGGTCAATATGCACTTTACAAATATCTATGTCTCCATTTTGAACATTTTCACGAATGGAGTTGAAGCGACGCTTGATATGCCTGGTCTTCCTGTGAAACCTGGGCTCCTTGGCAAGGCCAATAGCTCCAGTGTTGTCACAGAAGAGAGTCATCGGGCCCGACGCATTGGGAATAACTCCTAGGTCGGTAAAGAACTCCTTCACATAGATTGCTTCTTGTGCTGCCTACGAGGCTGCCATGTACTCCGCTTCACATGTAGATCCCGCCACGACGCTTTTCTTGCAACTGCACCAGCTGACTGCCCCACCATTCAAGATATACACATATCCGGTTTGTGACTTAGAGTCATCCAGATCTGTGTCGAAGCTAGCATCGACGTAACCCTTTACGACGAGCTCTTCGTCACCTCCATAAACGAGAAACATATCCTTAGTCCTTTTCAGGTACTTCAGGATATTCTTGACCGTTGTCTAGTGTTCCATGCCGGGATTACTTTGGTACCTTCCTACCAAACTTATGGCAAGGTTTACATCAGGTCTGGTACACAGCATGGCATACATAATAGACCCTATGGCCGAGGCATAGGGGACGACATTCATCTTTTCTCTATCTTCTGCCGTGGTCGGGCATTGAGCCATGCTCAATCTTGTACCTTGCAACACAGGCAAGAACCCCTTCTTGGACTGATCCATATTGAACTTCTTCAATATCTTGTCAAGGTACATACTCTGTGAAAGACCAATGAGGCATCTCGATCTATCTCTATAGATCTTGATGCCTAATATATAAGCAGCTTCTCCAAGATCCTTCATTGAAAAACACTTGTTCAAGTAGGCCTTTATGCTTTCCAAGAATTCTATATCATTTCCCATCAATCTTATGTCATCCACATATAATATGAGAAATGCCACAGAGCTCCCACTCACTTTCTTGTAAACACAGGCTTCTCCATAAGTCTGCGTAAACCCAAACGCTTTGATCATCTCATCAAATCGAATGTTCCAACTCCGAGATGCTTGCACCAGCCCATAGATTGAGCATTGGAGCTTGCACACCTTGTCAGCATTCTTAGGATCGACAAAACCTTCCGACTGCATCATATACAATTCTTCCTTAAGGAAACCATTAAGGAATGCCGTTTTGACATCCATTTGCCATATCTCATAATCATAGAATGCGGCAATTACTAACATGATTCGGACGGACTTCAGCTTCGCTATGGGTGAGAAAGTCTCATCATAGTCAACCCCTTGAACTTGTCGATAACCCTTAGCGACAAGCCGAGCCTTATAGATGGTCACATTACCATCTGCGTATGTCTTCTTCTTAAAGATCCATTTATTTTCTATGGCTCGCCGATCATCGGGCAAGTCAGTCAAAGTCCATACTTCGTTTTCATACATGGATCCTATCTCGGATTTCATGGCTTCCAGCCAGAATCTGGGCCCGCCATCGCTTCTTCATAGTTCAAAGGTTCACCATTGTCCAACAACATGATTTCCAGGACAGGGTTGCCGTACCACTCTGGTGCAGAACGTGTCCTTGTGGACCTACGAAGTTCAGTAGCAACTTGATCTGAAGTTTCATGATCATCATCATTAACTTCCTCTCTAGTCGGTGCAGGCACCTAGGAACATTTTCTTGAGTTGTGCCACTCTTCGGTTCAAGAGGCAATACTTCATCAAGTTCTACTTTCCTCCCACTTACTACTTTCGAGATAAACTCTTTCTCTAGAAAGGATCCATACTTGGCAACAAAGATCTTGCCTTTGGATCTGAGGTAGAAGGTATACCCAATAGTTTCTTTAGGGTATCCTATGAAGACGCATTTTCCGATTTGGGTTCGAGCTTTTCAGGTTGAAGTTTCTTTACGTAAGCATCGCATCCCCAAACTTTTAGAAACAACATCTTAGGTTTCTTCCCAAACCATAATTCATACGGTATCGTCTCCACGGATTTCGACGGAGCCCTATTTAAAGTGAATGCGGCAGTCTCTAAAGCATAGCCCCAAAATGACAGCGGCAGATCGGTAAGAGACATCATAGATCGCACCATATCTAATAGAGTGCGATTACGACATTCAGACACACCATTACGCTAAGGTGTTCCTGGCGGCATGAGTTGTGAAACTGTTCCACATTTCCTTAAGTGCGTGCCAAATTCTTGACTCAAATATTCTCCCCCACGATCTGATCGCAAGAACTTGATTTTCCTGTCATGTTGATTCTCAACCTCACTCTGAAATTCCTTGAACTTTTCAAAGGTCTCAGACTTGTGTTTCATTAAGTAGACATACCCATATCTACTTAAGTCATAAGTGAGGGTGAGAACATAACGATAGCCACCGCGAGCCTCAACACTCATTGGACCGCACACATCAGTATGTATGATTTCCAATAAGTTGGTTGCTCGCTCCATTGTTCCGGAGAACGGAGTCTTGGTCATCTTGCCCATGAGGCATGGTTCGCACGTGTCAAATGATTCATAATCAAGAGACTCCAAAAGTCCATCTGCATGGAGTTTCTTCATGCGTTTGACACCAATGTGACCAAGGCGACAGTGCCACAAGTATGTGGGACTATCATTATCAACCTTACATCTTTTGGTATTCACACTATGAATATGTGTAACATCATGTTCGAGATTAAATAAGAATAAACCATTGACCAGCGGGGCATGACCATAAAACATATCTCTCATATAAATAGAACAACCATTATTCTCGGATTTAAATGAGTAGCCATCTCGTATTAAACGAGATCCTGATACAATGTTCATGCTCAAAGCTGGCACTAAATAACAATTATTGAGGTTTAAAACTAATCCCGTAGGTAAATGCAGAGGTAGCGTGCCGACGGCGATCACATCGACCTTGGAACCATTCCCGACGCGCATCGTCACCTCGTCCTTCGCCAGTCTCCGCTTATTCCGCAGCTCCTGTTTTGAGTTACAAATATGAGCAACCGCACCGGTATCAAATACCCAGGAGCTACTACGAGTACTGGTAAGGTACACATTAATAACATGTATATCACATATACCTTTGGTGTTGCCGGCCTTCTTGTCCGCTAAGTACTTGGGGCAGTTCCGCTACCAGTGACCACTTCCCTTGCAATAAAAACATTCAGTCTCGGGCTTGGGGCCATTCTTTGGCTTCTTCCTGGCAGCTTGCTTACCAGGCGCGGCAACTCCCTTGCCGTCCTTCTTGAAGTTCTTTTTACCCTTGCCTTTCTTGAACTTAGTGGTTTTATTCACCATCAACACTTGATGTTCCTTTTTGATTTCCACCTCCGCTGATTTCAGCATTGATTATACCTCAGGAATGGTCTTTTCCATCCCCTGCATATTGAAGTTCATCACAAAGCTCTTGTAGCTAGGTGGGAGCGACTGAAGGATTCTGTCAACGACCGCATCATTCGGGAGATTAACTCCCAGCTGAGACAAGCGGTTGTGCAACCCAGACATTTTGAGTATGTGCTCGCTGATGGAACTATTCTCCTCCATCTTACAACTGTAGAATTTGTCGGAGACTTCATATCTCTCGACCCGGGCATGAGCTTGGAAAACCATTTTCATCTCTAGGAACATCTCATATGCGCTGTGTTGCTCAAAACGCTTCTGGAGCCCCGGTTCTAAGCTGTAAAGCATGCCGCACTGAACCAGGGAGTAATCATCAACACGGGACTGCCAAGCATTCATAACGTCTTGGTTTGCTGGGGGTGGTGCTTCACCTAGCGGTGCTTCAAGGACATATGCTTTCCTGGCAGCTATGAGGATGATCCTCAAGTTCCGGACCCAGTCCATATAGTTGCTACCATCGTCTTTCAGCTTGGTTTTCTCTAGGAATTCATTGAAGTTGAGGACAACATTAGCGTGGAGCATTTGATCTACAAGACATATTGTAAAGATTTTAGACTAAGTTCATGATAATTAAGTTCATCTAATCAAATTATTTAATGAACTCCCACTCAGATAGACATCCCTCTAGTCATCTAAGTGATACATGATCCGATTCCACTAGGCCGTGTCCGATCATCACGTGAGACGGACTAGTCATCATCGGTGAACATCTTCATATTGATCGTATCTTCCATACGACTCATGTTCGACCTTTCGGTCTTCCGTGTTCCGAGTCCATGTCTGTACATGCTAGGCTCGTCAAGTCAACCTAAGTGTTTTGCGTGTGTAAATCTGGCTTACACCCGTTGTATGCGAACGTTAGAACCTATCACACCCGATCATCATGTGGTGCTTCGGAACAACGAACCTTAGCAACGGTGCACAGTTAGGGGGAACACTTTCTTGAAATTATTGTGAGGGATCATCTTATTTATGCTACCGTCGTTCTAAGCAAATAAGATGTAAAACATGATAAACAACACATGCAATCAAATAGTGACATGATATGGCCAATATCATTTTGCTCCTTTTGATCTCCATCTTCGGGGCGCTATGATCATCGTCGTCACCAGCATGACACCATGATCTCCATCATCATGATCTCCATCATCGTGTCTTCATGAAGTTGTCTCCTCAGCTATTACTTCTACTACTATGGCTAACGGTTAGCGATAAAGTAAAGTAATTACATGACATATAAGTTGACACGTAGGTCATAAATAAATTATGAAAACTCCTATGGCTCCTGCCGGTTGTCATACTCATCGACATGCAAGTCGTGATTCCTATTACAAGAACATGATCAATCTCATACATCACATATATCATTCATCACATCCTTTTGGCCATATCACATCACACGGCATATGCTGCAAAAACAAGTTAGACATCCTCTAATTGTTGTTGCAAGTTTTTACGTGGCTGCTATAGGTTTCTAGCAAGAACGTTTCTTACCTACGCCAAAACCACAACGTGATATGACAATTTCTATTTACCCTTCATAAGGACCCTTTTCATCGAATCCGATCCGACTAAAGTGGGAGAGACAGACACCCGCTAGCCACCTTATGCAACTAGTGAATGTCAGTCGGTGGAACTAGTCTCACGTAAGCGTACGTGTAAGGTCGGTCTGGGCTGCTTCATCCCATGATGCCGCCGAATCAAGATAAGACTAGTAACGACAAGTAAATTGACAAAATCGACACCCACAACAACTTGTGTTCTACTCGTGCATAGAAACTACGCATAGACCTAGCCCTGATACCACTGTTGGGGAACGTAGCCGAAATTTAAAATTTTCTACGCATCACCAAGATCAATCTATAGAGTCATCTAGCAACGAGGTCAGAGGAGTGCATCTACATACCCTTGTAGATCACGATCGGAAGCGTTCAATAGAACGGGGTTGATGGAGTCGTACTCGTCGTGATCCAAATCACCGAAGATCCTAGCGCCGAATAGACGGCACCTCCGCGTTCAACACACGTACGGAGCGAGGACGTCTCCCACGCCTTGATCCAGCAAGGAGGAGGGAGAGGTTGAGGAAGAGGGCTCCAACAGCAGCATGACGGCGTGGTGGTGGTGGAGCTGCAGTACTCCGGCAGGGCTTCGCCAAGCTCTTGCGGAGGAGGAGAGGTGTTGGGAAGGGGAGGGGTTGCGCCTTGGATGGTGTGTGCAGCCCTCCCCTTGCCCCTCTATATATAGGGGAAGGAGGAAGGGGGCCGGCCCCCTCTAGATGAGATCTAGAGGGGGGCGGCGGCCAAGGGGAGGGGGCTTGCCCCCCAAGCAAGGGGGGCGCCCCCTTAGGGTTCCCCCCCCCAACCCTAGGCACATGGGCCCATGCGGGGGATGCGCCCAGCCCATGTAGGGCTGGTTTCCTTTCGTCTACAGCCCATTAGGCCCTCCGAGAGAGGTGGCCCCTCCCGGTGGACCCCCGGAACCCCTCCGGTGGCCCCGGTACAATACCGATATGCCCCCGAACCTTTCCGATGACCGTATGACAACTTCCTACATATAAATCTTCACCTCCAGACCATTCTGGAACTCCTCGTGACATCCGGGGTCTCATTTAGGACTCCGAACAACATTCGGTAATCACATACAAGTCTTCCTAATAACCCTAGCATCATCGAACCTTAAGTGTGTAGACCCTACGGGTTCAGGAACCATGAAGACATGATCGAGACAACCCTCCGGCCAATAACCAACAGCGGGATCTGGATACCCATGTTGTCTCCCACATGTTCCATGATGATCTCATCGGATGAACCACGATGTCGAGGATTCAAGCAACCCCGTATACAATTCCCTTTGTCAATCGGTACGTTACATGCCCGAGATTCGATCGTCGGTATCCCAATACCTCGTTCAATCTCGTTACCGGCAAGTCACTTTACTCGTTCCGTAATGCATGATCCCGTGACCAACTACTTAGTCACACTGATCTCATTATGATGATGCATCACCGAGTGGGCCCAGAGATACCTCTTCGTCATACGGAGTGACAAATCCCAGTCTCTATTCATGCCAACCCAACAGACACTTTTGGGGATACCTGTAGTGCACCTTTGTAGTCACCCAGTTACGTTGTGACGTTTGGTACACCCAAAGCACTCCTACGGTATCCGGGAGTTGCACAATCTCATGGTCTAAGGAAATGATACTTGACATTCAGAAAAGCTCTAGCAGATGAACTACACGATCTTGTGCTATGCTTAGGATTGGGTCTTGTCCATCACATCATTCTCCTAATGATGTGATCCCGTTATCAATGACATCCAATGTCCATGGTCAGGAAACCATAACCATCTATTGATCAACGAGCTAGTCAACTAGAGGCTCACTAGGGACATGTTGTGGTCTATGTATTCACACATGTATTACGATTTCCTGATAACACAATTATAGCATGAACAATAGACAATTATCATGAACAAGGAAATATAATAATAACCATTTTATTATTGCCTCTAGGGCATATTTCCAACATGGTCTTCATCTTTGGCGAGGATTTTTTTTTATTTTTTCTAAGATGTTCCGTGGAGTTTTAGGTCATTCCGAGAATATTTGTTTTCTGCACATAAAACAACATCATGGCAATTCTGCTGAAAACAACGTCAGTCCGGGTTAGTTCCATTCAAATCATACAAGTTAGAGTCCAAAACAAGGGCAAAAGTGTTTGGAAAAGTAGATACGACGGAGACGTATCATGGTGCCACTGCTGCAAATCACGCAGAGTCATCCGTCGCGTCTCGACCACAATCCGCAACCCTGGCCGAGTCTTCTACAAATGCCCGAATCATGGGGTGATAAATATGTTTAAGTGTTGTTCTGCTGCTTTCAGTTACTGATTTTTTTAATAGTTTGGTTGATGATCTTCCAATTTGATTCGTGCAGAAAAGGGAAGATTTGTGTGATTTGTATTTCTGGGAAGTTGCTGATGTGGGGGAATGCAACTACGCTGATTATTTGGTTAGCCGAGGAATCTCAATACCAGCAGGTTGGGGTGTTGGACAAGTAACTGAAGGAATGGCGGAAGAGGAAGATGCAGAGTAGAAGGTTAAAGATGCAGTTCCTCTGATGATGGCCAAGCAACAGCTATTGAACGGCCTTGACAGCAATGAGGAGATGAAAGAGCTTGTGAAGATAATGGGCAAAATCGATGTGCTCTGTAGGATGATTGTCTCTTTATTTGCAGTGTATGTAGCACTCGTGATCTATTCAGTGGCTATGACATGAGCACTTTGCTGAAACTAGTAATGATTGAAACCTGTGTAGCAGGCTGGGCGTAGTGTTGTGAACATCTAATGATTTCTATTAACGGAAATCAGGGGGTATCCCCTTTTGCTCATATAAATAAATAAATAGCAGAGGCCCTGTCGGGTCAGCTTTGTTCTCATTCGAAGACGTCGAGCAAATTGCAGTCCAAGAGCAAACTATGTCATCAAATTCAAGTTTCATAGCCAAATATGAGTACAACTAAACAATAATGTCATCATGTTTTAGTTGTCATACAATCACCAAACACAAATCAGCATACATAACAAGTGATGTTCTCACAGCTAAATACTAAACAACATGTTCATCGGGTTTCAGTTGTCATAGCAAACACAATTTCACATAGTAGATAAAAAACGTCTTCTGACAGGCAAATACAACAAAATCAAGGTAATCATCATCCGCAGCAGCAACGCCAACATCTTCGCCATGTGTATCAGTCTGAATCGTAATTCCCCACGGTGTCATCTTCTTCTTTGTCCTCAACGTCCTCGAATGTTGGCTTATTCTTGATCAACTCTTGTATGTCCACAACACGACAGGCAATCTTTTCGCCGACGTCATTGACGTGATGGTTCTCAAAGATATTAGGAACATATGTGTTATCTTGTACATCAGGAGCAGTGTAAGCATCATCTTGTTGTGCAACTTTATTAAATGAATTCCTCTGCTCAAACCTTTGCAATACTCTCCAGTCATCGCTACGTGCAAATGTGTCTTCCAAGAAAAATATCTGTGTTGCTTGATTTGCCAAAACAAAAGGCTCGTTGGTCTGGTATGCCGCCTTGACATTGATGGATTTGAAATAATCATCAGCTCTGGGTTTTGCGATCCTGGAAAAGAGGTTATACCAACGACAGCACAACAGAACCACACACCGATGATCCTCAAAACTAGAGATATACTGCAACTGAACAATGTCTGTTATGTCAGCATACATTTTAGTTGTCTCTTTGTCATACGTATCCGTGCTCATGATGGCACTGTTTTGTGTCTTCCTGCCTTCGCCTCGTGCAAGGGTGTTGTAGCGCACATCTCCAACAACGCAAGATTCATAATGTCTTACCCGAGTATCAGGACCCATTGCTAGTGAGTAAAGGGCATCATCAACTGCCTGCCCATCCACCCGCATCTTCTTAACCTATGGTTAGAAAATAGACAAGCTGATCATCTTATGTACTCAATATATTAAAAAAACTGACAGTGCACTTCAAAAGCTTACATGGTTCTTGAACCATTTCGCAAATCCTGCCATAACCAGTTTGTCAATGTTTCTTGGATTTTGCAGCAGTAACTCCTCTTTGTAGATGCTGCACAACATAGTGATCACGTCAAACATCTAAATATATAAGAATGTGCTGCAAGTTTAGTAGATTATGATGTATAAGCTGCAGTACTGCACTTACTTGATATAAGGCAGTATCTCAGGATAGTTATTCAACACATACCAAACCATTTTGTCCAAATCTTTAGGTTTGTCCTCTTGTCGACTCTTCCCTGTAACTTGAACAGAATAATCGAAAACATTGAGCCCGGGATTGTCTTCACCCACCTCTTTGCTAAGCTGATCAGCTGTTTCAATGTATTTTGAGCAGAATGTCAACGCTTCTGTAGCAATGTAGGCCTCTGCAATGGAATCCTCGGGTCTAGCTCTGTTCCTAACATAGCCCTTGAAAGTGCCTAGCCGCCTTTCAATAGGGTACATCCAGCCATACTATACTGGACCTCTAAGTAGTGCCTCATCAGGTAGATGAACAGCCAAATGCACCATCACATCAAAGAAGGCTGGAGGATATATCTTCTCAAGATCGCATAGGACAATTGGTATCTTGTCTCTAAGACGCTCCAAAGCATCTATCCTGATATTCCTACTGCAGAGTTCCGTGAAGAATTGTCCCAACTCTGCAACTGCTCTGTATAAGTCAGGGCCGCCCAATCCTCTAAGGATAACAGGTAAAACCCTTTGAGGTAGGACGTGGCAGTCATGAGTTTTCAACCCTTGTACCTTGTTTCCATCTGCACTGACTCTCCTTATAGGGTTGGAAGCAAATCCATGTGGGAATCTCACACGTGACAGGACCTCGCAGAATTCTTTTCTTTTTACCTTGTCCAAGACGTACACAGCTGGTGCCATATCCCGTGGTTTACCTTCATCTTGCACCTGCAAATCCTTTTTGATACCCATGTGTGTTAAATCAATCCTAGATTTTAAGCTATCTTTCGTCTTGCCTTCAATATTAAGAAGTGTGCCGAGAATGCTGTCACATATATTTTTCTTGATGTGCATCACATCAAGATTATGCCGCAGATCCAAATCTTTCCAATACTCCAAGTCCCACAAAGTGGACCTGCCGGTAAACAATAATCTCTCTTCTACCCTGCCATGCTTCCTTTTCCCGCTACCATTACCAGGATGGTTTCCTACTGTAATATGCCTGACCTTCTCTAATTCCACTTGCAACTCATCGGCGGTGAGCCTCTTTGGTGCATCACGGTTTTCATGCTTTGCATTGAACACATGTCTTTGGTATTTTCTAGGATGCGACTTGTCCTTGGCAAGGAAACAGCGGTGTCCAATGTAACAGATCTTGCTAAGTATTGCGTATGACAGCGGATTCCTGTCAGAGCGAACACATGCATTGTAACCATGTGTCGTTCGCCCTGACATAGTGCCCAAAGCCGGATAATCATGGATGCACCAAATTATAACAACACGTAGAAAGAAATCAGCTGGTGGGCTGCTATATAGGTCTCGAGTGAGAACACCCTTCCATAGTTGTTGAAGTTCCTCCACAAGAGGCTCCATGAACAAATCAAAATCCCTTCCAGGACTTTTTGGACCTGGGATGAGAAAGGCCATCATGTAGTTTGATTCTTTGGTGCAGACATTTGGAGGCATGTTGTAAGGGATAACAAGCACTGGCCACATGCTATATGTGGCGCTCTGGTGGCCAAATGGGTTAAATCCATCTGAAGCTAAGCCAAGTCTAATGTTTCTCGAGTCAGCAGCAAACTCTTTGTGTTTATCATTGAAGCTTTTACACTCACTACCATGAGATGGATGGCTCATTACATTCTGATCTCTATACTCCTGGTTCCTAGAATGCCACAGTACATCCTCTCTTGTTTCAGCACCATGAAACAACCTCTGCAATCTTGGTGTAATTGGAAAATGTCTCAGAACATTATGAGGAATCCTCTTCACAGCATTGCCATCTTTCCATCTTGATGATTTGCATTTCGGGCATTCACTTAAGTTGGCATAATCCTTCCGGAACAGAACACAATTATTCTTACAAAAATGGATCATATCATATCCAATTCCAACTGCATGAAGGAAATTCTTCATTTTACTGTAGGTGTGTGGCAGCTCAGACGCATCTGGGAAAGATTTGCGGAAAGTAGCCAACATCGCATGGAATGATTTGTTGGTCATCCGCTCAGATGTCTTCACCTGAAGAAAGGTGACCATAGCTGAGAATACTGACAGCTTATTTCCTGGGGTGACAGCAAAGTTGCATTGTTCCAACATGCGGGCCCACCGTTTTTCTTCTGCGGGTGAAAGTTCATAGAATGCACGAGCATTTCGTAGCATTGTTTCAATGTTGGTCAAACTCATTGGCTCCGCCACCACCACCTCCTCCTCCTCTTCCACCTGAGCATCAGGCAGATCAAGATGGTGATCTGCTGCTTCCACATAGTCAATAACATTGACGTTCACAACTTCACCATGATGAACCCACCTAGTATATGTGACCGACATCCCATACAAGTGTATATGATTTTGCACAGTTGACTGGGGTCTTGTAACTGAATTCATACAACTGCTACACGGGCAAAGCACATCTGATTTCGGACCACCATACTCAGCTCTGATAAAGTTCATGAAGTTTTCAACCCCCTCGACATATGCAGCGGAGAATCTTCGAGCAGAAGTTATCCAAGTCCCGTCCATCTGTTAGACATACAAATTAGTTCTTCTACTAGATATTACAGGAAAAACGTATATGCTTTTTTATGAAGTCCAAAAAAATACCTAGGTCGATGTCTAAAGCTATGGCAAGATATTTGGACGAGCAGATCTAAGTAACGAAATATATGTAAAGCTAATTCAGCAAACAGATTTGAGTGCCAAATTATGGCAGGCTGTTTCAGCAGTCAATGAGGCCAAGCACACAGCCATCGAACTATCGAAGGCCATCACAGCAACAAAGATCAAGTATAAAAGGGTGTAGAGCTATTTCACCTAACAGATTGGCTACTAGACCATGGCAATCTACGTCACAATATATGGCAGGATATTTTAGCAACTAATCGGCCTTGGCATGCCATCTCAGCTAAGCATATTGAGTGCAGAACAGGGCAAGGAAGTTTCTTAAGCAGAGCATATTGACAGTAAACTACTTCGGCAAACAGTGAGATTAACAGCGTCTATCAGCTAACATTCAGCGCTACACCAACATGAACGGGGCCTCAGTCTAGAATGCGCGTACCGTGGGAGAAGCTGACTGCCGTGCGTCTCCACATGAACGTCGCCAGTGGTGGCGGTGCTGACCTTCGTGCGCCTCCACAAGAACGTAGCCAGAGGTGGCGCGGCTAGAGGACGGCAGTCTACGAGAGCGTATTGTGGGAGCGAGAGGATCGCCGAACCGCGGCGCCGATGTATCGGTGCGGCGGGGAGGGCGGCTTTGGCGGAGCGAATGGAATGGAGGGGGCAGGAGGGAGGGGGCGTT
>NC_041388.1:264554613-264565169 GCF_002162155.2 Triticum dicoccoides
GCAGTCCCACGTGTCAGTGAAGAGGCAAGCCGAAGCGCGTTCCGTTTGCGTGAGCCGTGTGCAGGACCGAACGTGTGTGGGGTGCAATGCGATCGCGACAGGAATGCTGTGAGTGTACCGCCTTTTTCCCTTTTAAACTAGGTGCTTCGCCCCCTTAAAAAAATGTGTTGCTTCGCGCGATCCATCGATACTACTACTCCCTCCTTCCATCTATATAGGGCCTAATGCATTTTTTAAGACCGCCTTTGACTATTGACAAGATTAATAGTACATGACATGCACAATGTGAAAATTATATCATTGAAATCTCCTTTCACACACGAATTTAACGGTGTGCTTTGTGTAAGTTGGATGTCATATATTATTGCTCTAATATTTGGTCAAAGTTAGCCTCGAAAAACGTATTAGGCTCTATATAGATGTAAGGAGGGAGTACTAGTAATCTGGTAATCCCGACTAAAACGGCGCGGCCGGGTCTTTTCCCGCGCGATATGCTGGGAGGTTGGCTTAGTTGGGTTTTTTAGGACGAGTAATGCTACACCTACGTAATCCCAATTACGTAATTAACATAATGTGAAACATGTGAGCTGTTGATTGTAGATTGGGGGGAGGGGACCACCACCATGAAAATCAGGGGAGGAGAGAGAGAGGCAATTTACGTTAACCCTTTCGTAGGTTCCCGTAGATGTAGAAAGATGTGAAATGCGTGAATGTGTAGTGGACGTACTATTGGAGTGCCTAAGATAATTTGTGTATGTATAGACCCTATGTGTTTATTTTACTTCGCATGTTAGATTTGTCTCGGTTCAATAAAAAGCAGAGTTGGTGATGATGGTGTGCCTGTCATCCTGCAATATAGGCCGTCCGATCTATATCTAACGGATAGGAAGGAAACTATGACAATTTACCCGCACTCCACTCCACGTTTGCAGATAAGGCTTTCCCTCGTTCATCCTTTTCTCCCACAAGATCTTGATCTTCTGTGCAACGCACGGGCATCTTGCTAGTACTCCTACAATATGTATATTATTGTGAAAGTTCATATACACCGGCCGAGATTAATGCAAACACCGGCAGATTTTCATTACATTTCGAACTTTTATAGGACAGAAAAATAAAAGAAACCTGACCCTAAACCTATTCTACGGCGGCGACCGACGTCCTCCATCTGCGATCTCTATGTACGGGGGCGGGGTTCAAGACCCGTGAAGTGAAGATGCAGTCTCTGGCGAGGAAGAGTAGAACACGGGATACGGACCGGCCAGTTGGCACACCATGCCCTGCCGCCTCCCATGCCCTACTCATCCTCGGAGGAGTCCCCGACCTCGGCGGTGTCGGACGTTGGACGGAGGCAAGTAGGACGCGTGGCTGACGGTGCTCCCGTCGTCGGCCACCAGCGTGGCCACCGCTTGTGCGGTCGCGTCCGCGTCCGGCTACGCCGCTATTGCGTCGCGAGAGGCGACTTGAGCGAGGGCGACGACCTCGAGCTTCATCCCCGAAGACAAGCTCTCCCGCAGAGCGTTCGCACTTGCGGTCATGGCGGATGTGGTGCCAGGTAGGAGGACGATGCGCTATGGTGTGGAGGTTAGCTGGGCGTTGCCGCTTTAAGTAGCGCATTCCGGTGAGGCCAAGCATCCGGGTGCATCATTAAGTCGTCGGAGTTGGTTCCTTGGGCACCGAGCCTCTTAACGACGACATACGAATGGACGGCATGAATGCGGGCAGCTGGCGCTGGCTGGGAACGCACCACACGACGGCGCGAGGGACGAGGGTTTTGGTGTGCCAGGGTAGTCAGTTGCGGTCGTGGCAACGTTGGAGATGCCCTTTGCTCACATGCGATCCCCGCATGTCATTGAAAAAGCAAGACGACCCGACATGGTCTTAGGTCCAGAGGATGCAGTTGGCCGCGCTACACCACTCCGCGGACGCGTCACGGCGCCCCGTGCATCCTCGACGAGCCAGGTGTTGGGGTGTGTTTGTATTGTGGCCAAAGTGCACCTTACCAAAATTTTGGTCATGACCCAAAGATTGGTCTTTGTTTGGATGGTTGCCATTTTTTTGGCATGCCAATGAACTCTAGCCAACTCTAGTTCATTTTTCTTGCCAATGTCGGCCAAATCATGGGCAACCAATACCTCAACCAAAATTTTGGTCATGACCAAAAGATTGGTCTTTGTTTGGATGGTTGCCATTTCTTTGGCATGCCAATGAACTCTAGCCAACTCTAGTTCATTTTTCTTGCCAATGTCGGCCAAATCATGGGCAACCAATACCTCAACCAAAATTTTGGCTACCCAATGCTTTGATGGGGCAACCTTGGGCACAAACCAAACATATCGTTGGTCGTGCCACAGCACTAACGCCACCCTCGACACACTGAAACCGACCGTGTCTAGCTATGGTATGAGCGTGTTGCTCACCGCGGTCGCTGTGTCCAGAGGCGGTGCTAGAGCTGCGCCCCGTTGTTGGCCCGAACGACCCACATGAACGGTTGTCGGTGGCGAGGATGTCGTGGGCCAGCTCTTCCATTGGACTAGTCTGCCCCACATGTCGGTTTCCCTGTTTTCCCGGCCATATTCGAGCGTTAGTGCTCCGCGTTGCGCATTAGTCCTTTCACTATGTAGGCCAAGCGAGACAACTTATTGTTTATTTGAGCCGTTCAAGTATAATCATGTGGCGTTTGCTTATTTCTCATTCCTCTCCAACCCTCTTCTCCATCGATCATGTCGCCCTCCAGTCGAGTCCATCCTCCCGCATGCCTCATCTGAACATTCCGCGGAGTATCATTCGCATGTACCCACCCTAGTCCTCTTTCAATAGATCTCCGAACCCCCAGATGAAATCGAGAGGGAACGAGTGGGGGCACGTCATACCTAAGGCGGATTCAAAATTTTGAACCGGTGATCATAGCATCCGCAAATCATATATAAAGGGTATTCAATGTTCGTTTCGTTTTTGAACGTACAATATACTCCCTCCTATCCTTTCTAGTTTACATATAAGTTTTATGTGTAGTCAAAGTATCTCTACTTTGATCAAAAAGGTATCAACATTCAACAACGCCCAATCAATATTGTTAGATTCGTACGTACTCCTAGATTTGTACTCGAGATGGTTTCCAATTTGACTATTGACAAGATTAATAGTACATGAGATGTATAATGTGAAAATTATATCATTGGAAACTCCTTTCACATACGAATTTGACCGTATGCTTTGTGTAAGTTGCATGTCATATATTATTACTCTAACATTTGGTTAAAGTTAGCCTCGAAAAACGCATTAGACCCTGTATGCTTTGTGTAAGTTGCATGTCATATATTATTACTCTAACATTTGTGTAAGTTGCATGTCATATATTATTACTCTAACATTTGGTCAAAGTAGTATAGTGGAAGTGGATCCTCTGACGTAGGTATCCCTGCCTTACCCTCCCTTTCGGTCACTTACTGGCGGACCCCATGCTTGCTAGGCCCCGCATGTCAGTTACTCAATGGGTTCGGCCACGTCAGGGGATCCTCATCCGTAGTATACTCCCTCTGTTTTTATTTACTCCGCATAAAACGGAGGGAGTGGTGGTATAATAAATGACGCGGGCGGGGAAGGGGGAGGGACGTCGGTTTGCTCTCAACTGCGGTCCCACAAGCGAGCGAAAATGCAAGACGAAGCGCGTTCCATTAGGTGAGCGACGTGGCGGGTCTAGCGTGCCGGGCTGCAACGCGAACGCGACAAGAGCGATGTACAGTCAAAACCGATTGATCGGTCGTCACCGGAACCACTATTCACACCAGAACCTTTGCTGCTCGGCCTACACCAGCCACTGCCCTAAAACCACACTAAATCTCCAGCCCATTCCCCCACCTTTCGATCCCCTAGCCCGCATCAAGCGTCCCCTAGTTCGCCGGAAAGCCATGGTGCGCCGCAAGATCACTTACTACAAGATGCTGACACCGGAGCGCCGCGCAGAAATCGCGGCGGCGGTCGGCGCCACAGACCTCCGTTCCCAAGCTTGCTTTGCGGCGGGCCAATCCCCGAGTTCTCTAGAGCCAAGCTACGAGGAGGAGGAAGCCGATCCAATGTTCATGGCGAAGGTCGCGGCGCAGAAGGCCCCCGATGGGTATGAGACGATGGACGTCGACTTCATGCCGGCGTTAGAGTCCCCCATGGTGCAGGCGGACCAGCGGTTCAACATGTCGATACTAAAGGAGGACCGGGAGGCAGAGGCTCAACTCGACGCGGAGCGCGCGCATGCCGCTACCATCGAGGCTCTCCTGCAGGTAGAACCGGATGTCGTGGATGTGAACCGGGCGGCGGAGGCTCAACTTGAGGCAGAGCGCGCGGATGCCGCTGCCATCAAGGCCCTCCTGCAGGCGGAACCGGACGTCCTGGACTTGAACCGGGCGGCAGAGGCTCGACTCAACGCAGAGCGCGCGGATGCCGCTCTCATCGACGCCCTCCTGCAGGCGGAACCGGACGTCCTGGACTTGAACCGGGCGGCGGAGGCTCGACTCGACGCGAAGCGCGTGGATGCCGCTGCCATTGAGGCCCTCCTGTAGGCGGAACCGGACGTCCTCGACTTGAACCGAGCTGTGCTCTTGTCCGTGCAGAGCGCCCGCACGCTCCGCTTGAACGAGTAGCTGGAGGCCAAGGACAACCACGGTGCGGAGACACACGTCGGCAGCGACGGCTGGTTCGTGCCGGCAGCCAAAGACGACGAGGCCGTCTCTTTCCACGAGCAGTGATAGTTTTTCTTTATGTTGTTGTTTTTATGGATCTTTTGCTGTGTAAAAACATATATTTGTTATGCAAGTCGCCTGACTTGGGTCGGTCTACCATTTCAGTTGGTTGGATGAATATCCTACGTCTCCTAACCCTTCTTTCCTCCTTCTTCATCACCTCTTCTTCTTCCCCAACAGACCACCGCACGGGCCGTACGGATACTCCCCAACATGCAGTTGGATAAACATACTCTATGAACGAAAATTATGTGTCAGCGATAGGATGGCTGAGTTTGGTTTGTTCACATGCGACAACACGTGTCAGTGAGGATGCGTTCCCTTGGTTGGGTTTGCGGCGTGCAGGAGCGACTGTGTGAGGGTGCAGTGCGACCGCGGCGTGCAGGAGCGACAGTGTGAGAGTGCGATGCGACCGCGACAGCCGTGCGCAAGTGTACCTCCTTCTCATTTTGAAAACTTTAGGCAAGCTTGGCAAAAATGTGTGGCGAAGTTTGGCAATGCAAGGCCTAGACCCAAACAGGATAAGTACGTACGTACTAGGAGTACTAGTGTTAAAAAAGAAAGGCGGGGTTTTCCTTCGTGGGATTTAATCGATACAAATCCTCGTTTCACGTGTCAATTAATGCGTATTTTTTCTCCAAAGACCAAAGGGCTAACCATCTCACTTCGCATCGCTTGATTAATGCAGCGCCATGCAAACTAACCTTCTCACTTCCGCATGCATGCATGTCGTCTCTCTCTCCTCTGTCCATCTCTCTGCACGCATGCGCCTCTCACTCTCTCTCCTGTTTCTGCATGCAAGCAGCTCTCTCTGCCTTGGGAAGATGCGAAGCACATGGGAAAGAGAGATGGGATTACTGCAGGCACGCATGCGGTGGAAAGGGATGGAGGGCCCGGTTGGAAAGAGCAACAAAAAAATGCCAATGCGCAGAGCATTGCGGGGAAAACGAAATTTTCTTAGACGCAAACAAAAAAAGGACCGAGGGAGTACTACTAGGAGTACTAGTGCGGTGAGATGGTTTCTCGAAGAAGACAATGGAGAAGCGGAGTCAGCGAAGAGTGAAATGATGGTTGCTTCGTCTGTGCTTTTGTGATTTGACGCCTCACTGCTTTGTGATTTGTGATAGAAGGGACAGGGGAGTAGACTCTGTGCTCTATACTGTACTACATGCGTCCAAGCATGGGAGAAAGAGGAGATACGTTGCATTTTTCTATTCCTTCAATCAATCAATCAGGGAGCTTCGGTTCCATCTTTTTGGCTTTGGCAACACCGTCCACAATGGTTCCCATGATGCCAAAAGCTATTTTCACATTTGGCTACACATTGTGGATGCCCTTAACCGTACCACTTGGTTTTGCTCCTGTGTGCTATCTATACAAATCTCAATTATATTGATCTAAAAAATTATAGAATCAAGATTAGTAAAAAGGAGGTGATTTTGCCACGCGGATGGCAGGGGAGGTTTCTTATTCGAGCAATGCTACATCCACGTAATGGTTTACGTAAAGTTACGAATTGATGTGATGTGGGACTATTTGATTGGATTAAAGGAGAGGATTAGGCCCACCCCACCTGAAAATCAGGGGGGGCATATATAGATTAGATGGAAAGTATACGTAGCCCTTTATAAGTCTAGGATTAGGCTTCTTATTTTTGGAGGACGTTGTCCTTGCGGTTTGCTAACATGCGGTCCCATGTGTCAGTGCTTTACCAAGCCGACCCGCGTCCCACATGAGGCAGAACAATGGCAGAAGCAACACGTGGTTAAGTTGAAGAAGATGAGGGAGAAGCGGATTCGGCAACGAGTGAAATGATGGTTGCTTCGTCCCTCCAACTTAACTGCGGGAAAGGTGCAGCTTTGTGATTTGACGCCTCATTGCTCATTACTACGCCGGCACCATGACTAGGGTGCTTCACCCCGGCTGCTCTGCACTGTATTCTGGTATGGCACGTGGACCCGGTAGCTTGATGTCCCACATGTCGGTGAAAGGGACTAGAAGATTTATGAAAGCGAGCGCTCCACTCTTACGATGAACGAGTAGACGACACGACGGCCCAGTGAACTGTCACGTGTACTGTATAGTACTATAGTTTTGCTGTTTCGCACGATCCATCGATACAAACCCGATTAAACAGGAAAGGCGGGATTTTTCCCGCGCGGTAGATGATACTGGCCATACATTTCAAAAGCAATTTTAATGTATGCAAACTGAATAATTATAAATAACAATATGATATCTAATAAAACTAAAAACACATATGATTTATTGTGTTAGAGTGTAGTAGTAGTACTAGTAGTAGTGCTGTATTGCATAGTTGTTAGATGTAACATGCGAGAACGTGTAGAGATGTAGTTTTGGAGGGCCTACAGAGAGAAAAGCGTAATACGATCACCGACCTTCAGAATAAGCTGATTACGGTCACTATATACATTTTGCGGTGATTATACGGTCACTTGCTCACAGTTCAGCATCGGATTGCACTCTGTTGACCGGCCAAATAGTCTGTGTGGCGCCATGTTGACTAGTTAAATTGACCATGTTCCTTGTGGGTCCCACCTATCAGTTCGCATAGGCAAAAGGTCAGATGAACACAAATTTACGCAGGCGCGACAAGGCTCCAACCCGTGCGCGGGAATCACCTGGTTGTGTATGTATCTGTCAGGGCCTGATGTGTGCGCATGCACGTGTAGGTTGAGCACTTGAGCATGAGAGTGTGTGTTGGTCGTGTGGTGTACTGGTGTGTGCATGCATGCGTACGTGTGTGCGTGTGAGTGTTGCGTGCGTGCGTGGCTGCGTGTGTACGTGTGAGTGTTGTGTGTGTGCGTGGGTGCATGTGTTGCGTGGATGCAGTTCGTGTGCATGCATGCGTGTGTGTATAATCACCACACCAGCTCCTGTGTGTTAAAACAGACGGCTCAGCATACCAATACAAGGCCACCTTGTCCGTTGTGCCCGCGGTCATGACTTCGAACCACCGTCCAAATATTTTTTTGTCGTTTGTTTTCATTCTTACTAGCAAGATGCCCGTGCGTTGCACGTAACATCAAGATGCATTTGTATGACTTGTTTATCTTGTGAGAGAAAAGGATGAACGAGGGAAGGCGTTATTTGCAAATGTGGAGAGGTGTGTGGGTACCTTTTTGCAAAATTGCCATAGTTTATTTCCTATCCGTCAGATATAAATCGGACGGCCTATATTACAGGATGGCACGCACACCATCATCACCAACTCTGTTTTTTATAAGAGTGTATTTTATATGAGTGTAGATGTAGAGTAGATACGAGTCGACAGGTGGGCACGATGGTAGTGAGATAATATGATGCAACACTAGAGGTGCCACATGGAGCATTTAACTGGTCAGCTAGTCATGTCATGAGCAAATACAGAGTTGTACGGTGATCCCCTGACTGTATAATAACCACTAAACATAAATGGTGACCGTAATGAGTGGATTCTGAAGTCCAATGTATGTATCGTGCTTTCGCTTCAAATACAATGATCGTCATTGCATATATCGCGAGAGAAAGATGAAACATGCGTGAATTTTCTAGGGGCTTACTTTTAGAGGGCCTGGAGATAGTTTTGTGTGCATACGTGAAAGGGGCGTACAGGGGGGGTATGCGATGGAGAGAGAGATGCTCTTCGTTTCTCTTTATTATGACTAACTTTGTATATAGTATAAAAATATACAAATTCACAGTGTGGAATAAATATCATTGTGGGCACCATGCAATGCAAATTAGAGTTCGTACTCCTCCATATAACTTTATAATGTTGTATATATGTAGAAACTCTAAAATAATTTTTTGGCCACACTTTATTCAAAAGGAATGTTGTGTGCGAAATAAACGTGAAGAGAGGGCTTTTTAGATCAATGGGGTACGTGATGTAACATGTGTGTGTGTGTGTAGTTGATGCATTTTGGCGGGGCCTAGAGAGGTATGTGTGTGTATTACGTATTCAAGAGAGGCATGGATAGAGGGGCCGACGGGGGGGCGTGGGAGAGATAGCACGAGAAATGAGAGTGGTCTAGAGAGAGACGAATATGACATCACGACAAGAGATTCCATTCCCTTGAGTGTGTGTATGCAAGGGGGAGGGAATAGAGGCACTAGGAGAAATTTTCTGTGTGTGTGGTGTTTGTGTTGGTATGTGTGGGTGTGAGAAGATAATGAGACGTGGGGGCAGAGGGTGTGTCACCGCGTGAGGTCCGGTGGGTCGAGGTGAGGCCCTTCGTTCGGTTCCGTCCTGCGCCACATTGGTCGGCCCGTGACGCATTTAGGAAGACCCATGGATGACTAGTCGTACAAGACAAAGATAGCAGAATTGTGAAGGACTCTGTGTCCACTGACAAAGCCGGCTAGGATTTGTAACCCTAGGTTCTCGGACTAAGGTAACCCCTTTATCTCTGATATTACTATTCATCCAACCTAACTTTAAGGGGCATCCTACAGAATGCTCTGCTAGAATCATACTCGTCGATTAGGAAGAGAGGTGTGAGACAATGTGTGAGAGACATGCTTAAAGATAATGTGCGTACATGAGACACGTAGGCAGGTCCATGTATATAGAAAGGGTCGATGAGGATTGTGCGTGTGTATGTTTGCGAGAGGAAGAGTGCTTGTGATAAAGGTTAGTGAAAACAATTGTAAATGGTTACGAGAGGGAGGGAGGGTTATATCTAGAGCATGTGTGCGAGAAAAACACCTCGGGAGAGAGTGTGTGAGCATGTGTGAGAGACCACCGATGGAGAGTGAAACTACACGTAAAAGACTGCTCTACACATTGATTAAAGATATAAATTGTATCCAAATATTAGGATGGGATCATGGTATTTGCAATTCGCGTAAGGAGCGGTCATTGATCCATCAGACATCTAGATTCTATCGAATTTGAGCATGTCTATGTTATTATTCGACAAAATTGATCCACATAGTTAGTATTTTGAACTCCAGACAATGCATCGCTTTAGCAATCGAATATAAACGTGAGTATAGTTCATCTTGTGTGTGTAAAGCACATTATACATACGAAAGTTACACAATGGACATTATAAATAGCTACCCATGAACTAGAATACATTTGAATTCAACTTAAAGTGGTTTAAAAAATTGAATTCAACATGAAGTCCATTCAATTATTTGAATTTGATATCATGGCATTTGTAAACCATACCTAAATTATGGGGGCACCAATCTTTGCTCTGATTTTGTACATAATAGCATATGTAGTCATGTACAAAATAGATTCAAATTTAGCTCCTCCATTCCAAAATAATTGTAGTTATAGGATTTTCAAGTGTCAAAATTTCAAAAAGAAGCTGATAATTTAATGAGGTTTTCAAACATACAAGGTCAAATATAACGTTGTCTATTTAGGTCAATCCTCATAGTTCAAGAGTACTCTAAACGTGAATGCTTGTGTTTCAAAATTTTGAACGAAGCGCCAAAAGAGCCTCTACTCGCCCGAAACTGCGTGAGACCAATGTTTGGTAGTACAAGGAAATTACTTTTCTAATAACTCCGACCCGTGAAACCTACTGGCCCGACGTCCAAAGGTCTAAACCGGGGTAGGTTTGTAGCTTCATCTAGACGCCATGCAACCGCATCCGAAAAACATTCATACACAATGGTTGCCTAAGCACACATGCACGCGGCCGAAATCGCTCCCGCCCACTATTTGGGACACCTGGGATTACCATCCTACCCCCAACCTGCAGTAGGTCCGAAATTTAAGAGGGGGCAAAGTTTGTACTTTCCCCAAATTTCAAACAAGCGTGTCCCATCTTCTGTTCAAAAAAGCCAAAAACAAGCGCG
>NC_041388.1:264565646-264604156 GCF_002162155.2 Triticum dicoccoides
TCCTATTCCCCATTCGTACTCCATAGGCGCCAAAACTACCTCTCCACCAGCCGCGAAACCCCGGCGTCCTCCGTCTGCCACCCCATCCCACGCATCAACCGCCGCCCTCCTCCATCACGCCAGAGCCGATACCCCAACATCGTCGTCCACCGCAACCTCAACCGCAACGCCATCCACGACTAGTAGTTGAAGCCGAGGCCGAGCCGTTCGTACCCGAGCCAGTTCAACCACGCCGTCCTGCGCCTCACCACTGCCGCTCCAACTTCGCCACCCTCCACCGCACCGGAGTTGTTCCTGCTACACCGTCCTTCGCCGCCTCGGATCTGCTTCCCCTCCACCGACATACGGCCACGGCAACACAGTCAACAATTTGGCCATGGGTTCGTCCAAACCTGCACCCTCCAGAACATCGGTTTCCCTGGTAAAAAGAAGAAGATCGCCGCAAAATGTGGAGGTGACCACACCGGCAACCGAAAAAGGTACTCCTCTTCCCTTATTCGTGCAAATCTTACGTCTCTGCTTGCACAGTATTCATCCCACAGAAGACACTAGTTGACCGCTTCTTCTTGATACTAGATGTTCCTAGTAACTCGCGATGCACGAGGTTTCTCCTCATATACTATTTCACCTTAGCTAGAGGTCCGTCGCCCCCCTGAATTTCAATTTTTGGCCAGATGATTCCCAATTAACGGAAGCATTCCCTGGCGTAACAAGCGCTAGTACGCCTATTACGCCGGGGAAGCAGCGCCTTGGTGTTTAGTGCGGCCTAGAGCTACTGGCGCCCGATCTGGAGGTCGGCCGGGATTAAAGGGATGGCCTGGGGGCATTGCCAAGCACGGCGGTGGTGTGAGGTCGATGGGAGGGCGGGGCGGCAGAGGCAGGGGTCTGGGCCGGTGGTCGCTGGCGGTTCGAGAAAGATCGTCAACAGTGACTGGCGGGAGGTAGACGAAGGCCATCTACCCGTTCCTTATAGATTGTACGGTTCATTAAAAAAATCGACTGACCTATTTATTTTCAGTCGACTGTTATCTTAGATATGACCACATGTGGCGGTGTGCTGGAGGAGTACCTGCATTTCCTGTGCTCATATATTACAAGTAGAATCTAATTTTGTTTGCCATGCAATGTTGTAGAGCTATCATCTGTCTCCTGTCATTTATTTTTCAGCCACCTGCTATCTGCTACTTTTACAGTGCACTAGTTCTGCACACACTTCACCCTTACTCTCACTATTGTGTTTTTATGCAAGGGTATTTCAGACCCTGCCTTGACAGAAGCAGAAAAGAATAGAGAGAAGTTGCTCCAGCGTGGTACGCGGCTAGGCCAAAAACGGTTCAAGGCTTAAAAGGGTGTAGTGTCAGCAAATGCAGACGAGGAACATAGCTCTGGAGTTGATGATCTCGCTCGCCGTGAACCACCAACCCAGGTGCTTGCTTTAACTTCACGGTGTCATATGTGGTTGCACGTTGCATATGGTGTCTAGCTTGTATTCGAAAGGTTGAAGTCGGTAAGATAAGGAAATATTTTTTTACATGAACCACCATCCTGTGAACACCAGAAGACAAATAGCTAGTCAGGGCACTGGCCGAGCCAGTGACAAGCCCAGCAAAAATAGGCATCACCTGGAAGCCAACTAAAAAGCTGCAATGGTGGAGAAGCAGCCCGCCTCCCACCAGGCTCTCAGGTCCTAGATGATCATGCTCACCACTCCAGCCGGATGTCTAGCTTGTATTGCTTCCAATTTGATTAAATTGCATCTGCTTAGCTTACACATTATACCTTCGAATATGACATGCCTTTCTGTTTTTGGTACATACGAGTACATCTATGTATGAACCATGTTCTTACATCAAACTAATGTTCTTGTGTATCCCTCATCAATCACTTATGACGAGGCAGGCAGGCAAGGGGACTACTCCTCATTTAAAGAATGCAGCGTCGGCCTCCCGACATGATTCTCAAGAAACAGAAATGCTAGATGAAGATAGTGAACGTAGCTCTGTAGTTGATTACAGCATTTCCCTACACTAGTATCGCAGGTGCTTGCTCTAACTTGGCAGCGTGATATGTGGTTGCATATGGTGTCTAGATTGTAATTCTTCCAATCTGGTAAAACTGCATGTGCTAGTCTGCTTAGCTTATACATTATACCTGTTAATGTGACATGCCTTCTTGTATTTAGTACATAGTACATCTGTCTATTAAGCATGTCCTTACATAAAACTATTGTTTTTTTGTATCCCGCATCAATCAACATGACGAGACACCTTTAGTATATGAAGTGCGATATTAGTTGCATCTTTCATATGATTTATAGCACGCGCTGCTTCTAATTTGTTAAAATTCCAATTATGATGGGATGCTTTTAACTTGGCAGAGTCATATTGGTTGCATCTTTCATGTGGTGTCTAGCTTGCATTGCTTCTTATTTGCTGGAATGGTTTCTGCTTAGTTTACACAAACAGTTGTGAACATGCCATGCCGTCCTGTTTTTTGTACATATTCCATCCTGGTATCATGTGTTTGCCTTACATCAAAGTAGTGATTGTCAGTATCATGCATGAATGAGTTCTGAAGATAGAATTATTGCTTTTCTTGTCGGTTTTACTTGACAATTCAAAATCAATAAAGCGGAAGGAAGTTAGCAAGGCAGCGGATAAAGGTGCTCCTTCCGAACGGAGGGCCTCTACAGTTTCTACTCCTCCACAGCCCCAAGATGATTTCCAAGACAACACATGCATAGACACTCAACAAAGCTGTGTTTATGATGAGCACGTCTCCCCTAGTGCAGCATCACCGGTGCTCCCTCTAACTTGGCACTGTTATATGTGGTTGCATGTTATGTGTGATGTCTAGCTTGTATTGCTTCTAATTTTATTGAATTCCATCTGCCTACTTTACACATTATACTTGAATAAGACACGTGTTCATGTTTCTAGAACATACAATATCTGTCTATCACACCATGTTCTTACATCAAATTACTACTTTTGTGTAACCTGCAACAATCACTTATCATAAGACACTTTTGACTTCGGGGTGTGATATAGGTTACATCTCACATTCTTTTCTAGCTTGTACTACTAATTTGTTGAAATGGCACTTATGACGAGACAATTTTAACTTGGTAGAGTGATATTTGTTTCATCTTTCATATGATGTCTAGCTTTCATTGCTTCTAATTTGTTGAAATGCCTTCTCCTTAGTTTACACATCATAAGCTGTGAATATGCAATGCCGTGAATATGCAATTGCACTAATGACGAGAGACCTCTAACATGGTAGTGTGATGTTGTTTGCATCTTGCATATGATTTATTTCTTGTACTGCTTCACATTTGTTTAAACGCCATTTATGATGAGACATTATTAACTTGGCAGAGCGATATTTATAGCATCTTTCATATGGTGTCTACCTTCCATTGCATTGCTTCTAATTTGGTGAAATGTCTTCTTCTTAGTTTACCCATCATAGTTCTGGTTATCTCTTCCGTCCTGTTTTTCATACATATTACATCCTCCTATCATGTGGTTGTCTAACATCAAAGTTCAGTTCGTCTGCATCACACGTCAATTTGTTCTGAAGAACTAAATTGTTATTCGTTTTTCTTGTCGGCTTGACTTAACATGGCACAGAGAAAGAGGAAGAAACACAGAATGGCAGGGAATGAGAAGCGGATGAACCCTGCAGATTCTGCTGGTACTGATAGTGCAATAGAAGGTCAAAGTCCAGCGGAAAATTCTACAAACACGGCATCCCATGCTACACGAGTTGCAAAAAAAGCCAAATAGAAACAAATAGCTGCCACCAAACAAGCAGAGACAACCCTAGTTCTTGCAACACCTACCACAGTACTATCAGCTGCACGACTTACTCGTGTGTCAACTGAGCTAGCAGCACGTTCCCAAGCTCCCTTGCCACCTGACACTACTTCCCAAGCACTCTTGACACAAGATGAGTTGGCAATATCAGATGAACCTTGTGAGCTTCAACAACAAGAAGGTAGTTGCTGGAGTCAAGTTACAGTTGCATGCTTCTTTATATGTAGTCTCACAGTTTGACGTACACTAACACTTCCTATGTTTGTTGTTGGACTAGCACCTAGGTGCAAGAGGAAACAAACATCAGGAATAATGCTCGATAGGTTAACTAAATCTAGAGGAGGAAGAATGAAGATTCGTTTTGAGGCAGGTTTAAAAAGGCCACGTGATGCTACAGAGTCAGCCAAGTTAGTATCAGAGGCAGCGGTTGATGTTAGGTGTCATGTATGTATCCTCCCAACATGGATTCAGTACAGGAATGACAAAGACGAAACCCAGTTCAACACCTTCCTCGACCATTTATCTGTAAGTATGGTTATATATGGAAACTAGTAATATCATCTTGCTCTGTCCAATACTTTCTAGGTTGCTGATAATGAGACTCCCATAATTTTGAATAGATGAGGTTCAAGTTGGATAGCCAAGATGATGCAACCAGACAAGATTGCACCCATGTTTTCAAGTCTGCTCTGCGACAGTATGGGTATAACTTGAGGAAAACTCACTTTGATGGCAAGGCTAATAGTGAACTTGCCCAAACATCTCCAGTGGAAAATATATCTGACGAAGACTGGAGAGGCCTCGTTAAACACTGGTCCGATCCGAAGTATTAGGTACATTATATATATGTCATCAGATCACATGTTGAAGTCCTATTTACGCATGTGCCACACAAATCTATCTTCTTGTAGGTGAACTGTTCAAAGAACAAGGCCAAACGTATGAAAGTGAAATTCCAACAGACGACAAGATCTCGTAGCTATATTGCACACTGTGAGGCTCTTATAATTAGCTGCCGTTTCACTCTTTTCGTTGTACCATATTATCAGATCTATATTGACTTGTTCCAAATGCAGAGGAAAGCCCGTAAGGACCAAAAAGTACCTGAACCAAATGTTGTGGAAATCTTCAAGTACTGTCACACCAGCAAGAAGAAGGGCATGACTACACCAGTCAAAGCCGCTGTTGTAAGTCCTTAATCCTCATGCCTTTTAACTACTACTTACTCTGACTTGTGCCTTGAACTGCATGGTTTGCAGCCATTGTCTATTACTCTTTTCAATTTTATACACAATTGTCTTAGCGTATCATTGCACCTTACAAGGTTTAAAAGAGAGGAGTGATGTTCCTTTGATCTTGACCTGTAATCTAGTTATGTGCTGGACTTGCCCACACAACGTTACAATTGCCCGTTTGTCTGTTCTCAGTTGTTTTGTGATATGAATTATGTCATACTATGCTTACCATATTATAAACTTCGTCTCTTTATCCTTAGCCCTCAATACAATGTGAAGAAATAGACAATACATTAGCGATAGTACATGGTCATATGTTTGGAACCTGGTTTTATTATGTACTTTGCAATAAAATACAACTATTATTTTACATGGATTCACCAGAATAAGTTCTGTATATAGAACAAAGCTATTTTGTTTGGTTTTGTTGCCTCCTTAATATCTTCTGTTCTGGTACTACTAATGTAAAACCTCAACTTTTCAGCGAGCTATGGAAAAAATGGTGGAACCGCCACCTTCTGAAGGTGGCGAGGCAACTATAACCGCAATGTCAGCTCTTGCTGCAGTGGGTCAGTACCTGTCCACTAACAGTGCCAAAAGCACGTTCCTGCGTAATACCGGGTTGGTTGTTAAGGCAATATCATCCAAACTGCCTCATGATCAAGATATGCAAGCTCAAAGCAATGTTGTATCTGCGCTCCAGACACAAGTCCATTCCCTAATAGAGAACCTTTGTGAAACAAGGAGAAACATTGCTCAATGTCGTCAATATATGCATGGTTTTGAAACCAGACTATCAGACATTTTCTATGTTGTTCAGGAGCCTAGGGGAAATGAAGGCGAGGGTTATGGTGCTCCATGGGACAATACAACATGAAAACGTAACAGTCAGGTCAAATGAACTGAGCTTCTGAACTTCTGGTGGTGCATTTATCTGCTAGACCGTTAAGTTTTATGCCAACCTTCCTTTTGTTATATAGTTGTAATTTGTTTTGGTGCGATACAAAATTTATTCTTAACGTGCAGCCACCGGCTGAAGAAAACAGCAAGCCATTTTTGTATAGTGTAGGGTGTTACCTATATTTGCACTGCTGGCGATCTTTGATGCCAAGTGGATGTAATCTGTGCAATCGCCTTAATAGCCTAGCGTTAGTTTCGGCCTTATTTATTTCCTAGTCTTCTTTTTCCCTGGTTTGCTAGTGGCCGCAACTACCATGGGCCATATACGGGCCGTAGGATCCATGGGTCTCCTACGGGCCGTCGATAAATGGGCCTTTAATCGGTGGGCCTCGGGCCGTCGGATAAATGGGTCTACATGGGCCGTAATCGGGCGTAATTGGTATCGGCCCAGCACGGTAACAAGCCGTTAACAGGCCATAGGACAGCAAAGGCTTAATTCTGTCACAGGCATAACGGGTCGTTAATGGGTCAGAATATAGGACGGGCTGGAAACGGCGCAACGGGTTAACAGGCCAGTAACGGGCCGACTCTTGCCATGGGCCGAATTTGGCCCATTAGGGTAACAGGCCAGTAACGGGCCGACTCTTGCCATGGGCCGAATTTGGCCCATTAGGGGAACAACCCAGTAACGGGCCGACTCTAGCCATGGGCCGAATTTGGCCCATTAGGGGAACATGCCAGTAACGGGCTGGAAGTAATCGAGGGCCGAAAAGGAGCCCAAGAACGTATGGGCCGTCAAGAGGCCGAAAGCTAACACGGGCTGGAAACGGCCCATGTAAATCACGGGCCATTAACGGGTATAAAGAAAATTACTGTTCATTATGGGCTAGAGTCACCGTGGGCCTGTAAAGGGCCGAAAGATACGAAGGCCTCATATGGGCCGAAAGACGTCGTGGGCCATACATGGGCCGAAAGTGAAATGGGCTGGTGTTATATTCGACGGCCCACATGACGTTGTTGGGCCGATTTCCTTTAGGGCCTAACGGGCCGTGAGTTAACGGGCCGTAAAATGGGCTATTTGCAAAGAGACTGTTAACAGGCTTTTCATGGGTCAGCCCGTTAACTTTTGACCAAGTCAGACGGGCCGACTTTATAAGCTAAATGGGCCAGTGGTGGGCCGTGGCACGTGTCGACATATCATAGGCCCCTATCTGACCCACTGACGAGCTGACACGTGTTTCGTTCGGCCAATAAGAATTTTACACGTGGAAATTTCACATTGGTCGGGGCTGTTAACGGGTTATCGGATCCAAAACCCGACACGATAGCTTAACGGTGTTCCGTTACGGTGGATGCCACGTGTCGGTCACCCTTGACGAAAGAACTTCTGTGACGCGCGATTTATCATCATGGAAGTGGACACTTCCGTGATGATAATTTTGGCAATGTCATGGAACACTTCTACGACAGCACATGTATGACTATCTTGATTCTGTCATAAATTTGTCATGGATGTACATGCATGACAGAAAACGCGACCTACTGTGACAAACACGTATCATCACGGAAGTGTATTTTTTTTGTAGTGGCGTGTGCTCACGTCGGGGGCTCCATATGCATGCGGTTGCACCGCACGCATTGCCACGCGATGCAATTATGTGCGGCACGATGGAGTTACGCGCTGCAAATTAGAACTGCCATCAGGGCCTGTCGATATTCCTGACCGTCCGGCTTTCCCTTTAATTCAACCTTTCGATCGCGCCCCACAACACAACAAGCACACCCACGACGACACATAGAGAGGGGATGTCTAGTGGCGCTCCAATGGAGTTCGGCAAGCATAGAGTGGAGACCCACGCGAGGGAGACAGATCTCTCGGTGGTGTATACCATCGACCCGGCCGTGGTGGACGATTACATCAACAGCGTCGAGCAGTTGCTTGCTCGAGACAAGTACAAGGTGGTCGGCATCGACCTCCAATACACCGTTGGTCGTCCCGGCATAGATCATAAGGTTGCCGTCACCCAGTTGTGCATGCGCCATCATGTCCTCATCTACCACTACTGCATGGCCATAGAGCCTTGCGACTATTTCAACAGGTTTGTCAATAGCACCGACTACAAATTCCCCACGGTGGAAACCACCGACTATGTAAAAGCGCTCAGTGTTATGGGCTTGGCCTGCAAGAACCTTGTCGAAATCCATGACCACTACAGGGGGTGGGGCATCACGAAGAAGGACTCCCTGGTCGAACTCGCATCGGCCGTCATTGACCCCTACTACGAAAAGATGAAGCAGGATGCCCAGAGAACAAGTCCCCTATCCTAGCACAGGGCATGGATGCGGCAACTGGATGAACCTCACCTCAGGTTCGCGACCAAGAGCGTGTACACATGCTACGAGATGCACAGGCAGATCGTTGACATGAGGAAGTGCCTTGTTACCCAAATCGACGAGCCCGGATCGAGCCACAAGTAGAGCAAGTGTCACAAGAAGTAGATGCTGATCAGATGATCGTTTATGCTAGTTAATCATGCATGTAATATATAGTTTACTTTATTGGTGTGTGGAAATGTTATGTGTGTAGTAGCCACCTATGTAATTATGCATATAATAGTTTACTTTGGTGTGTACAAATGTCATGGTTGTAGTAGCCACCTATGTAAGTGGATGTTTAATTTGGTTATGCAACCATGTCCTTATAAGTGCGTATATGTATATGTTGTTGTTCTGTATGCAATCTCATTGCACAACACACACATCTTATTAGCAGCAACTGTCTGTGTTATTGTCGGTTTTTGCACACATTTCTTATTACAGACTTGTTTGCTGCGTATCACACACATCTTGTTATATTGAACCATTTCTGTTCTCTTGTCTCGACACAAACAGTTCATCCGAGTGAACCGCATGCCGTATATCACACACATCTTGATCTGGCTGACCGTTTCTTTTGTACTGCCTAATCACAAATAGTTTATCCGAGTGAACCATATGTTGTATATCGCACACACCTCCATCTGGCTTCCCGTTTTTTTGTTCCTCCTCATCTCAAACAGTTAATTGAATTGAACTGTATGCCCTGCATCGCACATGCAACTAAAATCTGAACCCTGCTTGATGCATCCTCCATCGCAAACGTTTTGCACCTTTTTGACGGTTTTTTACACCACTGTTTGCAATTATTGCATCACACACAGTTTCGTCGAAGGGTCTCTGATCGTAGTGTCGTGTTAGTAGCATCCTACAGTAGTGTTACTAGGGTAGTACATACTTAGTATTGGAAGCATCACGCCTATGGTGTTCAACTTTGTTCAGTAGTGAAATCTTAGAGGTTATCTTGTCCAGAATATAAATATTCATAGACGCCATTTATACCGAAGAATATCACATAGCACTTTCGTCATTATTAAATTATGCACGAGCATCATTTTCAATGGCTTTCTTCATGCTAGTGCTATATGAACCATTCCAACATAAATGTTCCACCCATTTTAGACATCACTTAAACATACACAATTTTAGACACAAAAGCGTCCTCGCACATTTTAAAATTTATTTAGGCAATATAGAAAACAATTGGGAAAAAACCAACACATCTTGTTTTCGATTATTATGCCATACCTTTGGACACACACGACGAAGGCAAAATCTTACACCAAAAGGCAAAGGAAATACATGTGTCTCGTGAAAAAACTTTTTGGATGAATAACATGGAGAAGGAAAACTTGCACTAAAAAGGTAATACAAATACATATGTGTCGTTGTGAAAAAACTTTTTGGATGAATATGTGAATTGCATAATGATACCAACAAAATATCAGGTCTTCCTCAATCTAGGGAGCTTACAACAACTACAATTCTAGCCCTGACTCAAAATTTCAAATTCCATCAACTATATTAGTTACTTTTGGTTCTACATTGTTCTATTCATTCCAAATGTGTCCAACCCATCTATATAACAACACAATGTGCCATATATAATTTGTTCTGAGTAGATTGCAACATTACAATGAAGAGTCGTTATTGTGCCATATTTACCTACACACACTATAACCAGATAATGAATCAATTATCGTTGTTATTTTTTGGAGCAATATTGTTGCACCGTATTAAAGCACACCAACCATCGTGTACTGGCTTATCACTAAAAGTTATGAAGAAACATCCCTATTACACTACATGGATTTATAAAACATATTATAATGTTGTGAAGCCATTTTTCTTTGCCCAAAACTATAGAACAATCGTTCCATGGCAACCTTAATAAATAAGTAGTATGTAGAGGGAAAACTAATGACTAATGTACATGAAACAACTGACAAAAGACATCAAAAGCTATTTAGAAAAACCTAGTTACCCAATGAGTGAGTGGACCAAAAGATGCCCTTTTGGTCTGATGAACCAACGAAGCCAATTCATCTTTAAATATCTTCTCGCATGCGTATAATCTCAGCTCTCTCTCCTCTTGAAAATATTGTTGTTACAACAAATTCATATACTCTAGTAGACAAGAATTATTAACTCCTTGAATAATGCCACTACTAGTTGTTGATTTGAGAGGTTTGCATGGAGATTATCTGAAAGTTTGGCGACCAAGGCATTATTATGACTAGCAACCTTGGGTGAAGTTGCATGATAGTAAGTGGTATATGCATTCTAAATGTGGGCTCACATGACACTCATTTAAAGAAAGATAAAAGATATTTCGTTAAAGAATCTATCGAGGGTCCAACCTATCCATCAGCGACGGACAAAATTTTATTATTAAGTATTCTCCGTGCACATGTCTTTCATTTTCCAAGTGATGGAAACTGGGGTTTCATGATTTCAGATAGAAATTTCTATGCTCGGGGAGTCGAGAAATTAGGCCCCCATGTATATATCCATGTATCATCGTCTTGGGAGACCCGTAGGGATCCCGCCATTTTGTAGGAGATGCAGAAACTAAGCATATGCACTTTGGGATATAGGTGAGATGAAAAAGATCAACCAAGTCCTCTCGATACAAGACATACTCGATTGTAGAAATTTCATTTATCACAAAAGAGTGCAACTACGCCATTTCAATGGAAAGCTTGGGGTTAATCAATTATCTTCCCAAAACAGAATTGGGTTGCCATTTTTGACGTTGCATCTAGATATCTCTTTAAAGATGGGCATTAACCTAATAGTGTCTCTCTGCTAGAAAGAGTCATCAACGGCAATAGTCGTTGGAGGGCTGTTGGTATAATGCAATTCCCAAAGCAAATTTAGCCAAGAGATATCAAAGGCAATTGTAAAACTTGTGACAGTTTTTCAGAGTGAAACCAATATTTTGCTTTAAATGATCTAGAATTCTAGTTCTTCTTCTGTTTGGGGCCTTCAAACTAGCTCCTACACTGTCAGGGGCGGATTCTTTTTGTTATATCATGACACCTAAATAAAAATGCTTTCCATATTGATCTAATTACTTAACAATCCCTTTTGGCAGCATGAAGGTACACATGTCAAACCCGAGGGGGGATGAGAGAACTGAATTCACCAATTGCAATCTGGATGCATTGGTTAGGAAATCATACCAACATGCCAATCTCCTTTCAAACGTTTGAACTAGGGGAAGTACCTCATGAACCCTTGGTTTAGTTAATTAGACCCAAAGGCAACCATAAGTATGTAAAAGGTAGAGTACTAAGCTGGCAATTTAGGTCTTTAGTTAGATGTAAAGACTTGACCTCATCCACATTGACTGGAATGGAACAATATTTGTGAAAATTAACTTCAAGCCTCGCTGAAAGACCGGAATCTTCCAATAATTGATGCAAGTGTCTAACTGGAGCAATATATGCATACATACTGACTAGAGTATTGTTTGTATATGCCCTGTTGAGTACTCAAGCGGTGACGTCAACTGAGTCGGTCTCTGCAAATGATGTTTTTCATGGCTCTGTTAACAACATAGACTGAAGGGGTCTACAACTAAGACAAATAACAAAGGTGATAAAGGATACCCTTGTCTAACTCTCCTCTTGCAATTTAAAACTTGCCAGGCACTAGTGGTGGAGCTTGCAGCAAACAATCTGGGTCGGGCAAGCGGCAAGGGATTGCTCCTAGTCGGCTTTCCACGACCCATGGTTTGGCTATAATATGAGTAGATGCCACAGAGTTGGGCGGGCTGAGCTGCAAGGGATTGCTCCTGATTGTCTTTCCACGGCCCATGGGTTAGTTGTAGTATGAGCAGATGCTACAAAGCTAGGCGGGCCACGATGCGTGTTGGCCCACATGAAACTTCACCACTGCTAGGCACTCCATTTAATAGGATTCTCGATCCAATAGCACCATTTGCTACCACATTTGCTTCAGAGTTCATGAATCACTTTATGCTCAATTTTACCGAAGGCATTTCAAAATCTAATTTAGGATCATAAGTTCTTTATTTGACTTATGACAGTAATGTAGCTACTCAAAGCCTATGAGACACAATCTAGAATCGTTCTTTGATAAAATCATATAGATTAATGTGGACCAACTTTAGAAATCTATTGGCAAGCAACTTGGTGAGGTGTTGGACAGAGCTACTAAGCAAGGCAAGGTGTTAGGCTGGTGTGAACTGGTTGTGTTGTTATTTATGACAAAGCCTCAATATTACAGGCTATTGGCGTATAGACACCAGCGTATAATCGGTGTGCACCAGCTGTCATTGGTATTTACTGCGAAGCACATTCACTGCACCAGTCAAAGTATAACCATCGCACACTAGCTGGCACTGGTATGTACCGCGAAGCACGTTCACTGCACCAGTCAAAGTATAACTGCCGCGCACTAGCTGTCACTGCTGTAAAGCGCCATTGCTGCATCGCGTTAATGTATAGAAGACAACGTATAACAGGGGTGCACCGGTTGTCGTTATCTACACCAGCCATTATACAACACCGTATTAACGTATGAAACGACAACGTAAACACGTAGTACCAGTTGTCATTGTTATTTATGATGAAGTACAGCTATTGCAATGAACTAGTAACGCATAAACATGTAGCATTGTGCACAATCGTGTTCATACGAAGAACCAAAGCTAAGGACTCACAACGACGAACTATTGTGATCTTTCTGCATCACCAGAAAACCGTCCCGCTAACATTTGGTTGGAGGATAGATCACCAAAATAAATCAAACATGGGTAGAAGATTGGAATGGCCAAACCAACAACTCAAAATTTCAAACATGATAAATTTTGCCTCGATCCAGGTGTTGACCACACCACACCACACCACACCCTTGGCGCACAAGCAAAGCCGTGGTCATTTCTGAATGAACCAGGAACCAAAAAACCAAGCCCAAAAATTTGAAAGAGGGGAACCGAAAAAGAGGGGAAAGGAGACAAAACAGCCAACTTTCCCTCTCCCCAAGACCACGCCCCAACCGCGCTATTTAATTCACCGTGCAACTTACACCTTCCCTTCAGAGGCCCCCCCCTCCGCTCCCCCTCCCCTCCTCCTCCTCTGTAACTACGTCTTTCACCTTCCCATCTCTCCTCTCCCCATCAAAACCGCACCGGGAGGAGCGAAAGCAGGAGGTTCACACTGCCATCCATGGACGCCTACGAGGCCACCAAGGTGGTGTTCGCGCGGGTGCAGGCGCTGCACCCGGACCTCGCCTCCAAGATCATGGGCATGCTCCTCATCCAGGACAAGAGCGAGGAGGATATGATCCGCCTCGCCTTCGGCCCCGAGCACCTGCTCCATGCCGTCGTCGCCAGGGCACGCGCCGACCTCGCCGCGGCCGCCCACCACAGCAAGCCCTCCTCCCCGCCCACGGCGTCCTGGGGCACCGGGCTGCCAGCGGAGGACGCGCCGTTCCCCGGCGTCGACCAGGCCAGGTACGAAGGCGGCGGGGAAGGGTTTTACCCGCCAGAGGAGTTCGGGTGCTGGTCCCCGGCGAGCGGCGGGCAGCACCGCCGGAGCTTCTCGCTGAGCGACGCCGAGGCGGCGGCCGGCGGGTGGAAGCCGTGCATGTACTACGCGCGCGGCTTCTGCAAGAACGGCTCCTCCTGCCGCTTTGTCCACGGCCTGCCTGACCACGTCACCGAGCAGGACATGGAGGTCTGGACGGCGGCCATGCGGTCGGAGCTCATGTCGCCGGCCTTCCCCTTCTCGCCGTCGCCCAGAGGCCTCAACTTCCTGCTCCAGCAACAGCAGCAGCAGCAGGGCGACTCCCAGAGGTGAGACGATTACCGATTTACCCCCAAAGATTGCATTTTTGGTTGCTCTCTCCAGTGCTAATCTTGCTTGCTATTCCAGGGCGGTGGCGGCGGCCATGCTTCTTGGCGGTGGAGGCGGCGACGACATGCACAAGTTCTCCGTGCGGTCGCCTCGGATGGACCGCGGTGGCGACCTGGCCTCCAGCCCCGCCGCGCGGCAGATCTACCTGACATTCCCGGCCGACTCCACCTTCAGCGAGGAGGACGTGTCCTCCTACTTCAGGTACCTTGCCAAGCGCGCGCGCCGCCGCCGCCATGGCCGCTCTCTCTCCTTTGTCCGTTCAAGCAGCAAGCATTTTGCAGCCTTTCTTTGCTAACAATAACAATGAGAATCGACCCGTCCATGGAGCAGTTACTACGGGCCGGTGCAGGACGTGCGCATCCCGTACCAGCAGAAGCGCATGTTCGGCTTCGTCACGTTCGTGTACGCGGAGACGGTGCGGCTCATCCTCGCCAAGGGGAACCCGCATTTCGTCTGCGACGCGCGCGTCCTCGTCAAGCCCTACAAGGAAAAGGGCAAGGTCCCCGACAGGTTCAGGCACGCTCCGCCATCGCCGCCATGCATTTCCTTGTCCACTTTCCGCCGTCGAACAGGAGCAGTAGATCGTTTCAGTTAATAATGGCAGGTTTTCGGAGATGGAAACGCATTTTTCTGACCTTGATTCATTGCTGTATGAACTGCAGGAAGTTCCAGGCCCCGCACCATGGCGACTTCGCCGGATGCACGACGCCCACCGGGCTGCTCGACTCCAGGGACCCCTTCGACCTCCAGTCGCCGCAGATCGGTGAGCGATACAACCGCGCATGCTGCATTCTTGCGGCATTCCCGTCGCCGATCATCACAAACTAATGGGTGCTGCGATTGATTTGTCAGGGCCGAGGATGATGTTCGGCAACATTGGCGGCCACGAGGCGTTCCTGCGGAGGAAGCTGGAGGAGCAGCAGCAGGCGGCGGAGCTGCAGCAGGCCATCGACCTGCAGAGCCGCCGCTTCATGGGGCTGCAGCTTCTCGACCTCAAGAGGGGCCACCACCATCTTGGCTCCCCCGTAGCCCCGCCGTTGGCTCTCCGGCAGACCGATGGCATCGGCAACAGCAATGCCATTCATTTGGAGGATGCTGCAATCCAAGGTTTTACTTTGCTCACCTCTTGATCTTGACATGTTATCCTCTTCTTGCATGCCATGGCATGGCAGGAGAGGTTGCTCTTTGATTGATCAATGGTTGTTTTATTTTTACTTGGAAAGAAATATCACTGATCAATGTGCTGTGACTGTACTGTGGCTTGTGGTTGTGGCAGATCACAAGATGAGCAGTGCCATGATGATGGCGTCTGCTCCTGCTGCTATTTGTGCCACCATTGCCACAGAAGGCAAGCAGGAGGAGGAGGGCGACGGGAGTGCCAACCAAGGGGTCAACTCCGGGGAAGATGAGAAGAGGGAACCTGGTCCTCCTCCTGGAGCAGCAGCGGCCAGCGCTAATGGATTCCAAGAAAGGTAGGATTTGTAGCAAACAATTACCAAATGGAGGTGTTCTCTTTTGGGGGAAAGGAAATAAAGGGCGGGCACACATAGCATAGGAGAAAGTAAACAAAGCAAGCTTGCTGCTTCTTACTTTTGCCTGCTTGCTTGATTGCTTGCTTTTCTTTTCTTTATCTATGTGCAAGTAGTATGTTAGTACTAGCAGTATATTATTCTCATTGACCAACAACAAAATGAGGCCCCAAAAGCCATTGCAAAAGGAGGTCAGGGTATATAGGCTGTTAACAGCGAGTGCTGATCATAGGTTGCCCCTGATTGGCGCTTAACAAAGGCCAAAAGAAATGCAAAGGCAAAGGGTGGGATCATCATAATAAAAGATGAAGGAAACTTGAGGAATGATTTCAACCAATGCCTATTTTTTTAATGATGGTTCTTGTGCCTAATTTTCCCCGGATGCATTGTTATACTATGTGCTTAGCTATGATTATTGATTATTGTTTGAACTGAACTGCAGCGGCGTGGAGGAGCACAACCTGCCTGACAGCCCCTTTGCATCTCCCACAAAGACGAAGGATGCTGCTGCTGCATCTTCCTCTGCAGAGCCAGCCCTCGCTGGTAGCATCATGAGCAACAACGGCAGCCCTCATCTGGTGGCCTCGTCTCTGTTCCCTCCTACCCCAACTGCCCTTGAGCTGCCCCCTTACAAATCCTGCTTCTTCCAAGTGCCCAGGTGAGAGAAACATCAAAGACTTCTCTTTGCTGTTCTTTGCTGTTGCTTGATGTAACATTATGAATATCTGATGTGTGTGTTCCGCTTCAGGTTCTCACCTGGCCATGGAGCCATCGGGCTGTGAATATTAAGCAGAAAACAGGGGTCTCCTTTCCTCTTAAGCAGAGTAAGAACTCATCAGCAACCAAACCCTGTACTGTACTGTATTCTAGCAGCGCCGTAACGATCATTCACTTACTCCATTATGATGCAAACAGAGACCTTGGCCCTGATGGTTATGTTGTGTTTATGCAGGGAAAGCCATGAGCACCCCATGAAGCGAGTGGATGGAAGGTAAAAGGCTCTAACAAATAATAGAAGTGATCCCGAGAGAGGAGCAGCGACACCACCAAACAACAGCAACAACAGAAGAAAGGAAAGGAAAATCTAGGTTGTTTTAGCTCTAGCCAGCCTGAATTAAGTCAGTCAGTATATGATAGTAGTAGTATAAATAATACCCCTCCTTAGTAGTAAGCTGCTCCAAGAAGAAGAAAACTGTGTGTCTGTCTTATCTTCATGCATCATTTTGAATGCTGTGCTGTGCTGTGCTCTGTAATTTCATGGATGGATCTCAGAATGGTGATGATAGTAGTGGTAAACTGAACCTAGTAGTCCTGGTGTGTGTGCTTGTGGTGGCCAGTTGTTGTGAAGTGACGTGTCTGCATACATACAGATATCGAAAGCAAACAGGTAGAGGGAGAGAGAGAGGGGAGTGGACAAAAGCCAGACAGGGGTCGCAGAGGGGAAAGTGATGACCGGGACCAGGGCACGCACTCAGTCACGGGCGCAGAGGCAGAGAGAGAGAGAGAGAGAGAGAGAGAGAGAGAGAATCCTAGTGGAATCGCCTCAGCAGCAGCAGAGGCAGTGGCCTTTGGCCCATGCCCTTGTCAAAATGGACAAGGTAGTGTACTGGTCATGCTAGTACCTCAATGTCCATCCTCTGCATCTTGTTTTTGCCCTTTCTCCCTTTTCGACATCCTTTTCATCATTTCGGAGCATATATGTTTAGAGCATCTCCAATAGACGATGGTAGATGCAAAAATAACTAACTTATATACATCTCAGGCCAAAAAATGATCTTTAACAAATGATGTATATACATCTACATCATTTTTTTTAGAGTACGCAAATCAATGGTATGCAATTCGTAAAAAAAAATGATGTAGATGCAAAAAAATTACTTTCAGAAAATGTAAAATACAACAGCTTGAGATGCAAATTTACGTCTCCACCTTTAGGAGATGTAAACGAGCAGCCGCACGCGTGAACCCCAACCGTCCGATCCGCTTTCCGCCGCCATCGTACGACCCGATCCCCTTTCCGCTGCCATCGTCGCCAACCGATTCCGACTAGCTCCGGCGCTGCCCTATGTTGCCGCTCATAGGTCTGGCTTCCTCTCGACCTCCCCTACCTATTCTCCTCCACAGTCGGCCGATTCCGGCCATCCCTGCCGCCCCCGGCAAGATGCGGATGGGAGTGCGGCAGTGCGCCAAGAACTTCAGCTGTGACTGCGTCTTCCTGGACCTCTGACGCGCGGTGGCCTGCAGCGGGAGCTGCGGCCCGACCTACAACGGCCATCCCATGCAGGAGAGGCGACCTGCAATCGGCGACAGCTTCCAATTTTGGCGGGGGCGGCAACCTGCAGCGGTGTAGGATCGAAAGTATGTCTAGAGTGGGGGTGATTAGACTACTTGAGCAAATAAAACTTATCATTTTTCCAATTTTAGTTGTTGGCAAGTTTTAGCAATTTTACCAAGTTAGTACATCCCTACACATGCAAGTTTAAGAGTTGAGCAGCGGAAAGTAAAGACTTTGCATATGAACGTAAAGGAGGGATCGGGGAAATCAAACACAATGAAGACACGATGATTTTTGTCGTGGTTCCGATATGTGCTACTATCATACATCCACGTTGACAGAGACATTAACCCACAGAGGGTAACGGTTGCGCGAGTCCGTGGAGGGCTCCATCTACGAAGAAGCAATATTGTCTATTCCATCATGGCTTACGCCCATGGAGGACTAGCCTCACTCGGGTAGATCTCCACGAAGTAGGTGGCCTCCTTGCCCTTACAAACTCCTTGGTTCAACTCTACAATCTCTTGGAGGCCCCCAAGTCACACCTAACTAATCTAGGAGACAACACCCTCTAAAACATAATACACGGTGTTATTGATGATAAAATCCTTGCTATTGTGCTTCAAATGATAGTTTCCCAACACTCAAACACTCTCTCACAGATTTGGCTTTGGTAGGAGAGAGGATTGAATGGAAAGCAACTTGTGCCAGAAATTAAGGTTCAAATGGTTGGATTGGAATCTCTTGATCTCAACACATGAGTAGGTGGTTCTCTCTTAGAAAATGAGTAATGAAAGTAGTGGTTCGTTCTGATGGCTCTCTTAGAGAGTAGGCGGTGGTGGACGGGTATAAATAGGCAGCACCAAAAATCCAACCGTTACAAGTCTTTGCCCAACTCGGTGACACTGACATAAAAATCTCGGTGACACCAACTAGTGCAAAAGACTCGACCGTTAGGCTTTTCGATGAGACTGAACAGAATGACTCAGTGTGACCAAAGTGCAATGGCTAGGGCAAGACTTCATTTCGGTAGTTCCGATCGTTTCAACTCGGTAATTCCGAAATGAAACAACTTCACTACAAAAACTTGGTCAGACCATCTCGGTGAGACTGGGATCCATTTCGGCTGTACCGAAACGTTAGGGTGTGGCATGTGGCAGTGTATGGGGTCATCTCGATGGGTCTGGATGGGAACATGTCGGTGGGACTGAGATGGACTTTTAGGGTTTTGGATGAAAGTGATGTGGAGAAGTGGTAGAGGATTTTGGAGCAATACCACTAAGCACTTGAGCAATTGAGTCATGATCAAAATCTCATCCCTTTTTAATTGTATTGGCTTTTCTATGGACTCAATGTGATCTTGGATCACTTAACCAAAAAATTTGAGTCTTGGAGCTTTGCCAATCCTTGTCCTTAGCATTTTGAGGGGTCCACAATCACTAGTCCTTTCCATGCCAATCACTAATCTTCTCTGAAATCTATTATCAGTGAGCATTAGATTAATTGTTGGAAATATGAGCAATTTACCATATGATTTTATTAACATAAATAGTAGATAAAACATGACTATCATAGTAGAGATGAAACAAGTCATGTAATCTAAAGGAGAGAAAGCAAATGGCATGTGCACATATGAACTAGAAGAGAACATATGTGGAACAAAGGCTAGAACAAGAAAGGCTAGCAAAAGAAACTGAGGCAAGATATTAAACAGAGAGAACACGGAGACATACGGAACAACGACAGAAGCACTGGTCTTGGGGTCAGTGTCCTCGCCAGGCATGTCATCGAAGAGGTTGTCGACGTCGGGGAAGAAGTTGTCGTCAGGGAAGTAGTCGTCGGTGTCGGGGGCATCCTTGATGAAGAAGTCAGTAGTTGCGCGGAGCACTTACCAAAAACCTTATCACCCTTCTCTCATACTGGACTCAAAGGGGTGGGGTTTCAGAGGCCTACTGTCCCGACCTGTGGTGCACACCGCAAGCCAGGATGGGGAAGACCGTAGCAGTAGCTCCGTGCTCAGGAAAGATGACGAGAGGAAGATGATGTTCTGATGTGTCTCTCTGGAGAGGAGCAACCTCTCTTATATAGGCACAGGAGAAGGAGGCGAACAGGCTGCGAAGGGAGGTAAATGAAAAGAGGGAGATGAAGCAAACATGTAGCACGCGAAGAGGTGCGTCGTTCGGATTCAATCTCCACTACAACAAAATGTTTTAGCTCCCGTGTGACCGTTCGTATACCCGTCGCGCGTGGCAAAAATTTAGACATCGGCTCGGCTCATTCCCGCAACCCGCGGCGCATTGTCACGTGACGTGGCGAGGTGGGCGGCGGCGGAGGAGCGCGCGTGAATGTCCCTCTTGTTCTCATGCTCATACATGTGGGAAAACAACCTCCCTTATAAGGAGGTCCAACTCCCACCAAACTAGCAATGTGGGACTAAACTTTAGTTCCACCTCTTACCTTGCACGAATGGGCTGCGTGAGCCTCTAGGATTTATTAGGAATTCCGAAACTGCTACTGGGGTGGCCCAAAATAGACAAAATTCCAGCAATCCCCCACCAGATCCCAAAGGAACACAAAAGTTGCCTTTGGTTCCAAAACACTGTTTTATATACCAGCACTGCAGTGGAGACTGGTAAGTCGAATTTCTGCCTAGAACTCTATGCTACACTAGTAATCAACTTGAACAGTGGACTAGGCCTTGAACTGCAAGTTTTATGCGAATCTAGCTTCACACAAAGCCTTGACCGATACTAGGCTACCGTGGGACTTCCCCGCGGGTGGAGCTTATGCGTCATACTCCAAGACCTTTCATGAGTTTACTAGAGAGCACCCTACTCTCATAGATTGTGACATTTAACAATCAGACTCATATATGTGTGTTCTTCGAAAGATGTTCTGCAGGACAACATCTCTGCTTAAATGAGCCACTTAGAACACATTAGGATATACATCAACCTACCATGCAGATTAGGAGAGTATTGCATCTTCATGGAGTGGTATTGTTAATAGTAAGGATACTCTCCTCTCAGTTGAACAACATATTGTCTTCTACATCTAATTCGCGGGATCTCCGATCACATAGACTAGGTTAGCACTGTGAACAACTCATATTGTGGGTCTCATACCCATCTCCTTCGATGCATTATCTATCACATTACGAGATAGACCCTTAGTAGAAGGATCTGCCAGATTTTTAGACGTTTGGATATATCCAATGCAATAACTCCGGAGTTTTTCATTTTCCTGACAGATTTTAACCTTCTCTGAATATGTCTTGATGACTTCATGTCATCCTTTGAGTTGCTCACTTTAGCGATCACAGTTTGGTTGTCGCAGTTCATAAGGATACCCGGTATAGGTTTCTCAACAACCGCAAGTCATTCAAGAGCCGACAAAGCCAATCTGCTTCGACCGTAGTTCTATCTAGTGTTGTGAGTTCTGCTTCCATTGTTGACCTCGTTAAGATGGTCTGCTTGCAATACTTCCAACATATTTCATCAGCATCTGGGATCCAGTTTGAGTCACTATACCCTTCCACTACCTTTGGGTACCCAGTGTAGTGAATTCCATAACTTGCAGTGCCTTTCAAGTAACACATAACTCTCTCTAGAGCTTTCCAATGCACATCTCCTGGTTTTGAGACAAACCGACTTAGTTTGTTAACAACAAAAGAGATGTCAGGTCTTGTAGCACTGGCTAAATACATAAGTGAGGCAATAATCTGAGAATATTTCAATTGACCTCTAACAATTATTCGATTCTTTTGAAGCAACATGCTAGCATCATATGGTGTTGGAGAGGGCTTGTAGTCACTGTAGCCAAAGAGACTCAAGATCTTTTCCACATAGTGAGATTGAAGCAATGTAATCCCACCATAATAGTCTCTCAACAACTTGATGTTCAGAATAACACCAGCTACTCGTAAATCCTTCATCTCAAAACAACGAGATAGGAAATCCTTGACCTCCTTCATAACATTCAGATTTGTTTCGAAAATCAATATGTCATCAACATACAAGCAAATGATAACTCCCTCGTCCCCACCATGGCGATAGTACACATATTTGTCAGCTTCGTTTACAACAAATCCTGTAGCTGTTAAAGTTCTTTCAAACTTCTCATGCCACTGTTTGGGTGCTTGCTTGAGTCCATACAAAGACTTTAGAAACTTGCACACTCTTCCTTCCTGACCATCTACTATAAACCCATCTGGTTGTTCCATATAAATTTCCTTGTCCAACTCTCCATTTAGGAAAGCAGTCTTAACATCCATTTGACGAATGAGAAGACCATGTGAGACAGCTAGTGAAAGTAGTACTCGAATCGTGGTTAGTCGAGCCACAGGTGAGTAAGTATCAAAGAAGTCTTCACCTTCCTTTTGGGTATAACCCTTAGCCACGAGTCGTGCCTTTTACTTCTTGATAGTACCATCAGGCCTAAGCTTCTTCTTAAATACCCATTTGCACCCTATAGGTTGGCACCCATAAGCAACATTAGTGATCTCGCAAGTTCCATTTGACAAGTTGGAATCCATCTCACTACGGACCGCTTCATTCCAGTAGTCAGCATCTTTAGATGCATAGGCCTATGAAATGGAACTGGGAGTGTCATCTATGAGATATACAAGAAAATCATCACCAAAGGACTTTGCAGTCCTCTGTCTCTTGCTCCTTTTAGGAGTCTTATCGTTGTCCTCCACAAGATCTTCAAGATGTTGCATCGGAGTGGTAGGTTCAGAAACTGTAACCACATCCCGAATCGATGAACTAGGCAACTCCCGATTTAATGAGCTACCCATATCCTCCATGGGAAAGATATATTCAAAGAAAGTCGCATCATTCCACTCCATGATTGTACCAACATGCATATCTGGTACTTCCGATTTTACAATCAAGAATGTATAACCAATGCTATGAAAAGAAAACCCAAGGAAAAGACAATCCATAGTTTTTGGTCCAAGCTTACGCTTCTTTGGAACTGGCACATTGACTTAGCCCCAAGTTCGTAAGTAAGAGAGTTTCAACATTTTCTTCTCCCATTCCTCGAATGGAGTTATCTCTTTGTTATTTGTGGGAACTCGGTTTAGGACATGACATGCAGTCAATATAACCTCCCCCCACCATGCCTTGGAGAGACCCGATGTGTCTAACATGGCGTTACCCAAATTAGTTAGATTACAGTTCTTTCTTTCGGCTACCCCATTTGATTGAGGTAAATAGGCAGGCGTCCTCTCCTGGATTATATCATGTTCCGGATAAAAAGAATCAAATTCATTTGAAAAATACTCTCCACCATGGTCGGACCTAAGCCTCTTGATTTTACAATCAAGTTGGTTTTCCACTTCATCTTTATAGATCTTAAAAAAGTTCAAAGCCTCATCTTTTGATTTCAAAAGATACACTTGACAATATCTACTGGAGTCATCAATTAACGTCATGAAATATTTCTTTCCACCTTTTGTCAAAACACCATTCATTCCACAAAGATCTGAATGTATGAGTTCAAGTCGTGCAAGATTTGTTGTTTCCGTAGTCGTATGAGACTTACGAGGTTGTTGAGCTTGCACACAAACTTGACACTTAGATCCCTTAACAGTGCTGAAACTAGGGATCGAGTTTAACTTGGCTAGTCGCAACATGCAACCAAAATTAACATGACAGAGACATGAATTGAAGGAAATATGCCCTAGAGGCAATAATAAAGTTGTTATTTATATTTCCTTATATCATGATAAATGTTTATTATCCATGCTAGAATTTTATTAACCAGAAACTTAGTACATGTGTGAATACATACACAAACAGAGTGTCCCTAGTATGCCTCTACTTGACTAGCTCGTTAATCAAAGATGGTTAAGTTTCCTAACCATAGACATGTGTTGTCATTTGATGAACGTGATCACATCATTAGAGAATGATGTGCACATCATTAGAGAATGATGTGATGGACAAGACCCATCCATTAGCTTAGCATAATGATCATTTAGTTTTATTGCTATTTCTTTCTTCACGACTATTCCTCTGACTATGAGATTATGCAACTCCCGAATACAGGAGGAACACTTTGTGTGCTATCAAACGTCACACCGTAATTGGATGATTATAAAGATGCTCTATAGGTGTCTCCGAAGGTGTTTGTTGAGTCGGCATAGACCGAGATTAGGATTTGTCACTCCGTGTATCGGAGAGGTATCTCCGGGCCCTCTCCGTAATGCACATCACTATAAGCCTTGCAAGCAATGTGAGTAATGAGTTATTTGCGGGATGATGCATTAAAGAACGAGTAAAGAGACTCGCCGGTAACGAGATTGAACTAGGTATGATGATACCGACAATCGAATCTCGGGCAAGTAACATACCGATGACAAAGGGAATAACATATGTTGTTATGCGGTTTGACCGAAAAAGATCTTCGTAGAATATGTAGGATCCAATATGAGCATCCAGGTTCTGCTGTTGGTTATTGACCGGAGATGTGTCTCGGTCATGTCTACATAGTTCTCGAACCCGTAGGGTCCGCACACTTAACGTTCGATGACGATTTGTATTATGAGTTATGTGATTTGATGACCGAAGTTTGTTCAGAGTCCCGGATGAGATCACGGACATGGCGAGGAGTCTCGAAATGGTCGAGAGGTAAAGATTCATATATTGGAAGGTTATATTCGGACATTGAAATGGTTGCGAGTGATCCGGGTATTTTTCCGGAGTACCGAAGGGTTACCGGAACCCCCAAGTGAAGTATTGGGCCAACATGGGCCTAAGGGAGAGAGAGGGAAGCCCACGGGAGGTCGCCGCGCCCCCCCTACTTGGGAGTCCGAATAGGATAAGGAGGAGGGGCGGCGCCCCCCTTCCCTTTCCCTCTCCCTCTCCTTCCTATTCCCTCTGGTGGAAGAAAGGAAAGGGGGGGGGGGGCGAATCCTACTTGGACTAGGAGTCCAAGTAGGACTCCCCCCATGGCGTGCCCCTTCTGGCCACCGGCCTCTCCCCCCTCCTTTATATACGTGCCCAGGGGGCACCCCAAAGCACAACAGACAATCTCTTAGCCGTGTGCGGTGCCCCCTCCACAGTTTAACACCCTGGTCATATCCTCGTAGTGCTTAGGCGAAGCCCTGTGCCGGTAACTTCATCATCACCGTCGCCATGCCGTCGTGCTGACGGAACTCTCCCTCATCCCTCTACTAGATCAAGAGCTCGAGGGACGTCGTCGTGCTGAACGTATGCTGAAAACGGAAGTGCCGTACGTTCGGTACTTGGATCGCTTGGATCGTGAATACGTTCGACTACATCAACCACGTTACTAAATGCTTTCGCTTCCAATCTACGAGGGTCCATGGACACACTCTCCCGTCTCGTTGCTATGCTTATCCTAGATAGATCTTGCCTGATTGTAGTTTTTTTTTTGAATTACTACCTTCCTCAACAGTGGTTTTAGAGCCAGGTCTATGCGTAGATGTTATATGCACGAGTAGAACACAAAGAGTTGTGGGCGATAATAGTCATACTGCTTACCACCAACGTCTTACTTTGATTCAGCGGTATTGTTGGATGAAGCGGCCCAAACCGACATTACATGACCGCATCCATGAGACTGGTTCTACCGACGTGCTTCGCACATAGGTGGCTGACGGGTGTCTGTTTCTCCAACTTTAGTTGAATCGAGTTTGACTACGGCCGGTCCTTGTTGAAGGTTAAAACAGCACACTTGACGAAAAATCGTTGTGGTTTTGATGCGTAGGTAAGAACGGTTCTTGCTAGAAGCCAGTAGCAGCCATGTAAAACTTGCAACAACAAAGTAGAGTATGTCTAACTTATTTTTGCAGGGCATGTTGTGATGTGATATGGTCAAGATGTGATGAGATATACATTTTTGTATGAGATGATCATGTTTTGTAGAACTTATCGGCAACTGGCAGGAGCCTTATGGTTGTCGCTTTATTGTATGAAATGCAATCGCCATGTAATTGTTTTACTTTATCACTAAGCACTAGCGATAGTCGTAGAAGCAATAGTTGGCAAGACGACAACGATGCTACGATGGAGATCAAGGTGTCAAGCCGACGACGATGGAGATCATGAAGGTGCTTTGAAGATGGAGATCAAAGGCACAAGATGATGATGGCCATAGCATGTCACATATTTTGATTGCATGTGATGTTTATCCTTTATGCATCTTATTTTGCTTAGTACGGCGGTAGCATTATAAGATGACCTCTCACTAAATTTCAAGGTATAAGTGTTCTCCCTGAGTATGCACCGTTGCTATAGTTTGTCGTGCCGAGACACCACGTGATGATCGGGTATGATAAGCTCTATGTTCACATACAACGGGTGCAAGCCAGTTTTGCATGTGCAGAATACTCGGGTTAAAGTTGACGAGCCTAGCATATGCAGATACGGCTTCGGAACATTGAGACCGAAAGGTCAAACGTGAATCATATAGTAGATATGATCAATATAGTGATGTTCATCATTGAAAACTACTCCATCTCACGTGATGATCGGACATGGTTTAGTTGGTATGTATCATGTGATCACTTAGATGACTAGAGAGATGTCTATCTAACTAGGTGTTCTTAAGTAATATGATTAATTGAACTTTAATTTATCATGAACTTAGTACCTGATAGTTTTTGCATGTCATTGTTGTTGTAGATCAATGGCCCGTGCTACCGTTCCCTTGAATTTTAATGTGTTCCTAGAGAAAGCTAGTTGAAATATGATGGTAGCAACTACACGGACTGGGTCCGTAACTTGAGGATTATCCTCATTGATGCACAGAAGAATTACGTCCTGGAAGCACCGCTAGGTGCAAGACCCGCTGCAGGAGCAACTCCGGATGTTATGAACATCTGGCAGAGCAAAGCTGATGACTACTCGATAGTTCAGTGTGCCATGCTTTATGGCTTAGAATCGGCACTTCAAGGACGTTTTGAACGTCATGGAGCATATGAGATGTTCCAAGAGTTGAAGTTAATATTTCAAGCAAATGCCCGAGTTGAGAGATATGAAGTCTCCAACAAGTTCTATAGCTGCAAAATGGAGGAGAATAGTTATGTCAGTGAACACATACTCAGAATGTCTGGGTACCACAACCACTTGACTCAGCCTGGAGATAATCTTCCTGATGATAGTGTGATTGACAGAGTTCTTCAATCACTGCCACCAAGTTATAAAGGCTTCGTGATGAACTACAATATGCAAGGGATGGAAAAGACAATTCCCGAGCTCTTCGCAATGCTAAAGGCTGCAGAGGTAGAAACCAAGAAGGAGCATCAAGTGTTGATGGTTAACAAGACCACTAGTTTCAAGAAAAAAAGGCAAAGGGAAGAAGGAGAACTTCAAGACGAACGACAAGCAAGTTGCTGCTCAAGTGAAGAAACCCAAGTCCGGACCTAAGCCTGAGACTGAGTGCTTCTACTGCAAAGGGACTAGTCCCTGGAAGCGGAACTGCCCCAAGTATTTGGCGGATAAGAAGGATGGCAAAGTGAAAGGTATATTTGATATACATGTTATTGATGTGTACCTTACTAATGCTCGTAGTAGCGCCTGGGTATTTGATACTGGTTCTGTTGCTCATATTTGCAACTCGAAACACGGGCTACGCATTAAACGAAGATTGGCTAAGGACGAGGTGACGATGCACGTGGGAAATGGTTCAAAGTCGATGTGATTGTCGTCGGCATGCTACCTCTACATCTACCATCGAGATTAGTTTTAGACCTGAATAATTGTTATTTGGTGCTAGCGTTAAGCATGAACATTATATCTGGATCTTGTTTGATGCGAGAAGGTTATTCATTTAAATCAGAGAATAATGGTTGTTCTATTTATATGAGTAATATCTTTTATGGCCATGCACCCTTGATGAGTGGTCTATTTTTGTTGAATCTCGATTGTAGTGATACACATATTCATAGTATTGAAGCCAAAAGATGCAAAGTTAATAATGATAGTGCAACTTATTTGTGACACTGCTGTTTAGGTCATATTGGTGTAAAGCGCATGAAGAAACTCCATGCCGATGGGCTTTTGGAATCACTTGATGCTTGCGAACCATGCCTCATGGGTAAGATGACTAAGACTCCGTTCTACGGAACAATGGAGTGAGCAACTGACTTATTGGAAATAATACATACTGATGTATGCGGTCCGATGAGTGTTGAGGCTCGCGGCGGGTATCGTTATTTTCTGACCTTCACATATGATTTGAGCAGATATGGGTATATCTACTTAATGAAACATATGTCTGAAACATTTGAAAAGTTCAAAGAATTTCAGAGTGAAGTGGAAAATCATCGTAATAAGATAATAAAGTTTCTACAATCTGACCGTGAAGGTGAATATTTGAGTTATGAGTTTGGTCTTCATTTGAAACAATGTGGAATAGTTTCGCAACTCACGCTACCTGGAACATCATAGCGGAATGGTGTGTCCGAATGCCGTAACCGTACTTTATTAGATATGGTGCGATATATGATGTCTCTTACTGATTTACCGCTATTGTTTTGGGGTTACGCTTTAGAGACGACTGCATTCGCGTTAAATAGGGCACCATCTAAGTCCGTTGAGATGACACCATATGAACTGTGGTTTGGCAAGAAACCTAAGCTATCGTTTCTTAAAGTTTGGGGTTGCAATGCTTATGTGAAAAAGCTTCAACCTGATAAGCTCAAACCCAAATTGGAGAAATGTGTCTTCATAGGATACCCAAAGAAGACTATTGGGTACACCTTCTATCATAGATCCGAAGGCAAGATATTCGTTGCTAAGAATGGATCCTTTCTAGAGAAGGAGTTTCTCTCGAAAGAAGTGAGTGGGAGGAAAGTAGAACTTGATGAGGTAATTGTAACTTCTCCCGAATTGGAAAGTAGTTCATCACACAAATCAGTTCCTGTGATTCCTACACCAATCAGTGAGGAAGCTAATGATGATGATCATGAAACTTCAGATCAAGTTACTAGCAAACCTCGTAGGTCAACCAGAGTACGATCCACACCAGAGTGGTATGGTAATCCTGTTCTGGAGGTCATGTTACTTGACCATGACAAACCTACGAACTATGAGGAAGCGATGATGAGCCCAGATTCCACTAAATGGCTTGAGGCCATGAAATCTGAGATGGGATCCATGTATGAGAACAAAGTGTGGACTTTGGTTGACTTGCCCGATGATCGACAAGCAATAGAGAATAAATGGATCTTCAAGAAGAAGACCGACACTAATGGTAATGTTACTGTTTACAAAGCCCGACTTGTTGCGAAAGGTTTTCGACAAGTTGAAGGAATTGACTACGATGAGAACTTCTCACCCGTAGCGATGCTTAAGTCTGTTCGAATCATGTTAGCAATTGCCGCATTTTATGATTATGAAATTTGGCAAATGGATGTCAAAACTGCATTCCTTAATGGATATCTTAAAGAAGAGTTGTATATGATGCAACCAGAAGGTTTTGTCGATCCAAAAGGTGTTAACAAAGTGTGTAAGCTCCAACGATCCATTTATGGACTGGTGCAAGCATCTCAGAGTTGGAATATACGCTTTGATAGTGTGATGAAAGCATATGGTTTTATACAGACTTTTGGAGAAGCCTGTATTTACAAGAAAGTGAGTGGGAGCTCTGTAGCATTTCTGATATTAGATGTGGATGACATATTGTTGATTGCAAATGATACCGAATTTTTGAATAGCATAAAAGGGTACTTGAATAAGAATTTTTCAATGAAAGACCTCGGTGAAGCTGCTTATATATTGGGCATCAAGATCTATAGAGATAGATCAAGACGCTTAATTGGACTTTCACAAAGCACATACCTTGATAAAGTTTTGAAGAAGTTCAAAATGGATCGAGCAAAGAAAGGGTTCTTGCCTGTGTTACAAGGTGTGAAGTTGAGTCAGACTCAATGCCTGACCAGTGTAGAAGATAGAGAGAAAATGGAAGTCATTCCCTATGCTTTAGCCATAGGTTCTATCATGTATGCAATGTTGTGTACCAGACCTGATGTGTGCCTTGCTCTAAGTTTAGCAGGGAGGTACCAAAGTAATCAAGGAGTGGATCATTGGACAGCTCTGTGTCACCTCCATAAACGAGAAACATATCCTTAGTCCTTTTCAGGTATTTCAGGATCTTCTTGACCGTTGTCCAGTGATCCACTCCTGGATTACTTTGGTACCTCCTTGATAAACTAATAGCAAGGCACACATCATGTCTGGTACACAACATTGCATACATGATAGAACCTCTGGCTGAAGCATAGGGAATGACTTTCATTTTCTCTCTATCTTCTGTAGTGGTCGGGCATTGAGTCTGACTCAACTTCACACCTTGTAACACAGGCAAGAACCCTTTCTTTGCTTGATCCATTTTGAACTTCTTCAAAACTTTATCAAGGTATGTGCTTTGTGAAAGTCCAATTAAGCGTCTTGATCTATCTCTATAGATCTTGATGCCCAATATATAAGCAGCTTCACCGAGGTCTTTCATTGATTTTTTATTCAAGTATCCTTTTATGCTATTCAGAAATTCAGTATCATTTCCGGTCAACAATATGTCATCCACATATAATATCAGAAATGCTACAGAGCTCCCACTCACTTTCTTATAAATACAGGCTTCTCCAAAAGTCTGTATAAAACCATATGCTTTGATCACACTATAAAAGCGTATATTCCAACTCCGAGATGCTTGCACCAGTCCATAAATGGATCGCTGGAGCTTACACACTTTGTTAACACCTTTTGGATCGATAAAACATTCTGGCTGCATCATATACAACTCTTCTTTAAGATATCCATTAAGGAATGCAGTTTTTACATCCATCTGCCAAATTTCATAATCATAAAATGCGGCAATTGCTAACATGATCCGAACAGACTTAAGCATCGCTATAGGTGAGAAGTTCTCATTGTAGTCAATTCCTTCAACTTATCGAAAACCTTTCGCAACAAGTTGAGCTTTGTAAACAGTAACATTACCGCCAGTGTCAATCTTCTTCTTGAAGATCCATTTATTCTCTATTGCTTGCCGATCATCAGGAAAGTCAACCAAAGTCCACACTTTGTTCTCATACATGGATCCCATCTCAGCTCATCATCGCTTCCTCATAGTTCGTAGGTTCGTCATGGTCAAGTAACATGACCTCCAGAACAGGATTACCATACCACTCTGGTGCGGATCGTACTCTGGTTGACCTACGAGGTTCGCTAGTAACTTGATCTGAAGTTTCATGATCATCATCATTAGCTTCCTCACTGATTGGTGTAGGAATCACAGGAACTGATTTATGTGATGAACTACTTTCCAATTCAGGAGAAGGTACAATTACCTCATCAAGTTCTACTTTCCTCCCACTCACTTCTTTCGAGAGAAACTCCTTCTCTAGAAAGGATCCATTCTTAGCAACGAATATCTTGCCTTCGGATCTGTGATAGAAGGTGTACCCAGTAGTCTCCTTTGGGTATCCTAAGAAGACACATTTCTCCAATTTGGGTTCGAGCTTATCAGGTTGAAGCTTTTTCACATAAGCATCGCAACCCCAAACTTTAAGAAACGACAGCTTAGGTTTCTTGCAAACCACAGTTCATATGGTGTCGTCTCAACGAATTAAGATGGTGCCCTATTTAATGCGAATGCAACCGTCTCTAAAGCGTAACCCCAAAACGATAGCGGTAAATCAGTAAGAGACATCATAGATCGCACCATATCTAATAAAGTACGGTTATGACGTTCGGACACACCATTCTGCTGTGGTGTTCCAGGTAGCGTGAGTTGCGAAACTATTCCACATTGTTTCAAATGAAGACCAAACTCATAACTCAAATATTCACCTTCACAATCAGATTGTAGAAACTTTATTTCTTGTTACGATGATTTTCCACTTCACTCTGAAATTCTTTTAACCTTTTCAAATGTTTCAGACTTATGTTTCAATAAGTAGATATACCCATATCTGCTCAAATCATCTATGAAGGTCGGAAAATAACTATACCCGCCGCGAGCCTCAACACTCATCCGACCGCATACATCAGTATGTATTATTTCCAATAAGTCAGTCGCTCGCTCCATTGTTCTGGAGAAAGGAGTCTTAGTCATCTTACCCATGAGGCATGGTTCGCAAGCATCAAGTGATTCATAATCAAGTGATTCTAAAAGCCCATCAGCATGGAGTTTCTTCATGCGCTTTACACCAATATGACTTAAATGGCAGTGCCACAAATAGGTTGCACTATCATTATTAAACTTATATCTTTTGGCTTCAATACTATGAATATGTGTATCACTACTATCAAGATTTAGTAAAAATAGACGACTCATCAATGGTGCATGACCATAAAAGATATTACTCATATAAATAGAACAACTATTATTCTCTGATTTAAATGAATAACCGTCTCGCATCAAACAAGATCCAGATATAATGTTCATGCTTAACATTGGCACCAAATAATAATTATTCAGGTCTAAAACTAATCTCGAAGGTAGATGTAGAGGTAGCCTGCCGACGGCGATCACATCGACTTTGGAACCATTTCCCACGCGCATCGTCACCTCGTCCTTAGCCAATCTTCGCTTAATCTGTAGCCTCTATTTTGAGTTGCAAATATTAGCAACAGAACCAGTATCAAATACCCAGGCTCTACTGCGAGCATTAGTAAGGTACACATAAATAACATGTATATCAAATATACCTTTCCCTTTGCCATCCTTCTTATCCGCCAAATACTTGGGGCTGTTCCGCTTCCAGTGACCAGTCCCTTTGCAGTAGAAGCACCCAGTCTCAGGCTTAGGTCCAGACTTGGGCTTCTTCCCTTGAGTAGCAACTTGCTTGCTATTCTTCTTGAAGTTCCCCTTCTTTCCTTTGCCCTTCTTCTTGAAACTAGTGGTCTTGTTGACCATCAACACTTGATGCTCCTTCTTGATTTCTACCTCCGCAACCTTTAGTATTGCGAAGAGCTCGGGAATTGTCTTATCCATCCCTGGCGTATTATAGTTCATCACGAAGCTTTTGTAGCTTGGTGGCAGTGATTGAAGAACTGTGTCAATGACACTATCGTCTGGAAGATTAACTCACATTTGAGTTAAGTGGTTGTGGTACCCAGACATTCTGAGTATATGTTCACTGACAGAACTATTCTCCTCCATCTTGCAGCTATAGAACTTATTGGAGACTTCATATCTCTCAATCTGGGCATTTGCTTGAAATATTAACTTCAACTCCTGGAACATCTCATATGCTCCATGACGTTCAAAACATCGTTGAAGTCCCGGTTCTAGGCCGTAAAGCATGGCACACTTAACTATCGAGTAGTCATCAACATGCGTCTGCCAGGCATTCACAATGTCTACAGTTGCTGGCGTGGGTGGTACACCTAGCGGTGCTTCCCGGATGTAATTCTTCTGTGCAGCAATGAGGATAATCCTCAAGTTACGAACCCAGTTCGTGTAGTTGCTACCATCATCTTTCAATTTAGCTTTCTCTAGGAATGCATTAAAATTCAAGGGAACGATAGCACGGGCCATTTATCTACAACAACATAGACATGTGAAATACTATCAGGTACTAAGTTCATGATAAATTAAAGTTCAATTAATCATATTACTTAAGAACTCCCACTTAGATTGACATCCCTCTAATCATCTAAGTGATCATGTGATCTGTCGATGTCAAAACCGACGGATCTCGGGTAGGGGGTCTCGAACTGTGCGTCTAAGGCAGATGGTAACAGGAGGCAGGGGACACGATGTTTTACCCAGGTTCGGGCCCTCTTGATGGAGGTAAAACCCTACGTCATGCTTGATTATTCTTGATAATGTGAGTGGTACAAGAGTTGATCTACCATGAGATCGGAGAGGCTAAACCCTAGAAGCTAGCCTATGGTATGATTGTATGTTGTCCTACGGACTAAGCCCCTCTGGTTTATATAGACACCGGAGGGGGCTAGGGTTACACAAGGTCGGTTACAAAGGAGGAGATATACATATCCGTATTGCCTAGCTTGCCTTCTACGCCAAGTAGAGTCCTATCCAGACACGGGACGAAGTCTTCAATCTTGTATCTTCATAGTCCAACAGTCTGGCCAAAGGATATAATCCGGCTGTCCGGATACCCCCTAATCCAGGACTCCCTCAGTAGCCCCTGAACCAGGCTTCAATGACGATGAGTCCGGCGCGCAGTGTTGTTTTCGGCATTGCAAGGCGGGTTCCTCCTCCGAATACACCATGGAAGAGTTTGAATACAAGGATAGTGTCCGACCCTGCAAAATAAGTTCCACATACCACCGTAGAGAGAATAATATTACCACAAATCTAATCTGCTGACACATTTCGGTAGCATGACATCATGCCCTGGCCCGGTAATTATTCGAATCATTTTTCCTTAACCAGCCCCGCACATAACACGAGGCGGTTTCTTGACACGTCTTGTCAAAGCAGAGATCGTGTTCCCCTTATTACGGGATTCTCATCAATACAGACGTGGGTAACCCAACCGCGCCATCAATTACGGCGCTTGGGGGATAAGCGAGTTTTACCAGGCAAGTGGGGGCGCATAATTTAGTCCGCTCTTATAAAGGGATAAGATCTCACCTTTTCCTACCCACGCCATCTTTCTCCTTGCTCATCCATTCTCGCGCACTCGAGCTCCAGCGCCCAAGTCCGCATCCTCCTCCTCAACTCTCTCCAAAACATGTCCGGAACAGGAGGCAAGTGGATGGCCTCCTCCGTCACGGAGGGGCACATCAAAAAGTTGCATGGAGCCGGATATTTGGCCGGGGACATCGCGCACCGGCTGCCAGCCGCGGGGCAGGTCATCCCTACCCCAGAACCTCACGAGAGGGTGGTCTTCCTCCCCCACTTCGTCCGCGGACTGGGGTTTCCCCTTCATCCATTTGTCTGCGGCCTCATGTTCTATTATGGGCTGGACTTTCATGATCTGGCCCCGAACTTAATCCTCAACATCTCGGCGTTCATCGTCATGTGCGAGGCCTTCCTCCGCATCCGGCCCCCACTTCAGCCTGTGGCTAAAGACTTTCAACATCAAGCCGAAGGTCGTGGGCGGCCAACAAGCGGAATGCGGCGGAGCCATGGTGGGAAAAATGCCCAATGTTGCATGGCTCAAGGGCTCCTTCGCGGAGACCATAAAGGGGTGGCAATCGGGGTGGTTCTACATCACCGAGCCGCGCGACACCAACTGGGCGGCGGCCCCCGAGTTTCGATCCGGAATCCCCAAGCGGCTCACTTCCTGGAAGGAGAAGGGCCTGTCTTGGGGTTCATCGGTGGAGCTGTACGGACTCCAGAAGTGTATCCGGAACATGACAAGCAAGAAACTTAAGCTTGTCAACATAGTCCAGGTCATGCTCTTCCGCCGGATCCTCCCGTGTCAACAACAGGACTTCAACTTATGGGAGTTCGACCCAGCCCGGCACCAGACTCTAAGCGAGCTCTTCGACACGACGCACAAAGACGTCTGGAGGGTGTTGTTCAAGGGCGCTGAGGTCCCTTCCTCTCTCACCGAGGACCGCGGGTTAAGCGAGAAGCACCCTGCAAATCCGGCAAGTTCTGTACATTTGGTAGGATATTTACTTCCCATAGCTTAACCACGTGCGGGGTCTGAGCTCCCATGCCTTTGACAGGACTGGGTGGAGGCATTGGAGCAGATCAACTGTCCGACCCCTCTGCCCGAAGACACCGCGGACGCTCTCCTGACGGAGATGCTGACTCCGGCTCCTTATAAGGTGCCGGAGAAGACCAAGAAGAAGGCCAAAGGAACCCGAAAGAGTTCCTGGCGCCAGGTGGTATTGGACTCATCGTCCGATAACTCCGCGACGCACTCCTCCCATGAAGACGAGGAGGAAGATGAAGATGCTCCCCCTCTAGTCGGGGGAGACAAGAAAAGGAAGGCCGCCCCAACCGGGGAGGCTGAAGGGTCCAAGAAAGGAAGGACTCTCCTTCCGGACTGCTCCACCACCGCCGCCGAAGGCAAAGACGAGTGGCTGCTCAGGGCCAAGCCCCTGGCGAAGTCGTAAGTATTCAGATACCACAGTAACTCATAGCATACCGTTGTCGCACTGCTTCTCCTAACGCCGAATATGATTATGCAGACCGCCCCAAGCCCGTATCAACGTATCCTCATCCGACGGCTCCTTGGATTCGTCGTATATGGATAGTGATCCACTTCCGATCGCCTCCTCCCCTTGCCGTACAGACAATGCTGAGGTATTGTCTCAAGGGGCACCGAGCCGGGGAGAGACAGTCTCGGAGGCGCCTCAAGGCGACCTTCTGGACTCCAGGAGCAAGGGGAGCAAGGCTCCCGGGGGCTCCAAGTTCGGCACTTAGCCGGACACCGCGCCAGAACCTCCAGTGGTTTCGGACTCGGGCAGGCGGCCCCCTTCCAAAAGGGGCAAGTCGCCCGTGCCGGTGACCTCTGTCTATCCAGAGGCACCGGACATCCTGCTGGGAGCGCTTCGCGGCACTTCCATCAACGAAGAGCACCGCACTATTATGAGTGCGGTGATCAAGAAGGTTCAGTCCGCCAAGAGCGGACTGACTGAAGCCTGTGCCAGCCTTCTAACAGGATTTGAGGTAAATATTTAAAATATAGGAAAAATATTACCTCATAGATAGTAGCCCCTGATGCTCTGTTTGGCGCTCACAAAGAAAAGCCGAATAGAGGATCAAATAATATATGCAGGAGTCTAATATTAGTATGTCTGTATGCGTATGCAGGCTTCGTTGCTGACCTCTGCCGCACTGACTGCGGAGGTCGCCGCACTGAAGCAGGACCTCAAGGGGTCCGAGAAAGAGCTCGGCCTTGCCAAGAGGCAGCTCGAGGAGAACAAAGGTAAGTAATACCTGGTCTATAGGTATATATATAAAAAAGATGCAATTGCAAAATGACAAGATCATCATGACTTTGCCAGGGGCCACGACCGAAGTGGCAACCCTGAAGCAAGCATTGTCCGAGGCCGAAAACAAAGCGACCCTGGAGCGCACCGAGCGGGAAAAGAAAGAGGCACGGGTGGGCGAGGTGCAGCAAGAGCTCCAAGCTCTCATGACGATGCACGAGGTGTTGGAGCTTGACTCGAAGACGCGAGAGTCCGAGCTTGTCGTGGCCCTTGAGAGCGCAAAGAATGCCAAGGCTGAAGCCCAAAAGGCCCTCCAGGAGATTGAGGCGATGAGGAAGATAGCGGCGGGTAAGGCATTCAATATGCAGAGCAAGCATGTGAAAGTAAATTACTTGTTACTTACCCGAGTCCGGAGCTCTCCAGGAGCATTCGCAGATTTGCCCCGCAGCGTGTCGGATGCCGCAAAATTTTACTGGGCCGAGGAGGGAAGCTCGACGGAGAAGTTGTTATGGTCCCAGTATACTGGGACCGAACACCCGGTGCCTATGAGCGACTAGCTGAAGCAGCTGGTCGAGCTACACAAGGTGGCCGAACAGGCCATGAAGGGCTTTATAGTCCGGATGTGGCCTGGCGACGCCCTTCCCAACAGCTACTTCGGCCTAGTGAGGCGGCTTGTGGATGCCTGCCCACGACTGGAAGTCATCAAGCGGTCCGTCTGCATCGAAGGTGCACGCCGGGCTTTCGCCCGTGCAAAGGTGCACTGGGCCAAGATGGACGTCGTGAAGCTGGTGAAGGAGGGGCCGCCGCAGGGCAAGGAGCATCGCCACCCCGAGATGTATTATGAGGGTGTCATGAAGGGTGCCCATCTTGTAGCGGATGAGTGTGCGAAGGATTTAATATTTGAATGAACTTGCTCGTGTGATCCTGTATGATGAAAACTTGTTCATATGCGCTATGCAACGCTTGTTTGAAATTAAAATATTACCTTTTGTTCGGCTGTTTATCAAATCTGAGAGATGGCTAGTCGTCGGCTTCTGCCCCCATGCCATGAGTGCTGGGGTGTTTGGGATAAACCTGAGCACTCTTGTTCCCATTTTTGGGTCCTTCGAGGGAGGTGCTCAGCACAACGAACAAGGCAATCGGACTATAATGCTTTATCACTCTCACTTAGCCATAGAATTCTATAATTTTAAATTTCGGCGAAGCCCCTGGTATTCGGAAGGCCGAATTCGGGGCGCTATACACGCCTTAAGCCGGACAGAGCCAACTCCTCGCTCTAAGCGGCATAAGTCTTTAGGGACTCGAAACGTCTCGAACAGCGACCAGTCTCTCGCCTTATCATGACAGACAGTTTTAGCTTTCTCTACTGAGGTGCTTAGCCCAGCAGAACCGGGGCACAATCGCAGTAGTTCTCCCAGTGCTACCTTAGCCGATATAGCGGAACGTAAGGTACCAAAACATGGGAGTCGGGCAAACCAACTATTGACCCAAGACATGATTCGGAGCTGATGCATATAGTGCTATAAGTTCGGGGTGCCGCACTGTTGAAAGTGTTCGGACTTCTCACGCCGTATTGTGTGGTATGCTTAAGCCCCTAGCATATTGGCCGTACCAGAGTGTACGGGTGCTGGATGTCATGAATGAACA
>NC_041388.1:264604571-264604893 GCF_002162155.2 Triticum dicoccoides
ATCTCACGCCGTATTATGGGGTATGCTTAAGCCCCTAGCGTATTGGCCGTACCAGAGTGTACGGGTGCTGGATATCATGAATGAACACACACACACACACACACACACACACACACACACACACACACATATATATATATATATATATATATATATATATATATATATATATATATATATATATATATATATATAAGAAGAATGCAATAATAGTCTTAGTGCTATGCATTGTTTATTCAAAAAGGTGCGTTAAAGCAGAATGATACAAGTAGTGCGATAAGCAAGAAGTAGGACTATTTGACATGTCCCCTCCAAGGGCAAG
>NC_041388.1:264604906-264619120 GCF_002162155.2 Triticum dicoccoides
TTAGTGCTATGCATTGTTTATTCAAAAAGGTGCGTTAAAGCAGAATGATACAAGTAGTGCGATAAGCAAAAAGTAGGACTATTTGACATGTCCCCTCCAAGGGCAAGCTGAGGAATGGTATTAAAGCAAGTATTTCACTCGTTATCGTAATCCACCTGGGAGTTTCATGGTGCGACGTAGCTTTCTGCCTCCTTGGTTGCTGCATCATGTGTCCGGCAAGCATGCTGCCGGACAGGGTTTCCAGAGATTAAAGTCCTGAAAGAGAAAAATAACAGAGTGGGAAGCCCCTAGTGCGGTTGAGCCGCGTCTTGGGGCATGCTGTAGTCGTGCCCCCCTCCCCACCTGTGCCCATGGTATTTTTAATGCGTAATTATGTACGCGTGGCACGGATTTCGCTATTTGGCTGGGACCGGGGTGGGGGCCGCATTGCTATGCGAGCTTAGAACGTGCCAGGCGGTCTTGTTGTCGATTACTCCGGGCACGCTTGAAGGTGTCCAGGTCTTGAATCGCCGAACTGGTGGATTGCCTTAAGAGGCTGCTTCACGCTTCTGCTGCGAGGGCCGGAGTGTGCTCCTCCGTTCGGAGAGAGCGCTCTGTATTTCCATTGACTATGATGACCCCCCGAGGTCCTGGCATCTTGAGCTTGAGATATGCATAGTGCGGTACCGCTTTGAATCTCGCAAATGTGGTTCGCCCGAGTGGTGCGTGATAGCCACTACGGAACGGGACTATATCGAAGATTAACTCCTCGCTTCGGAAGTTATCCGGGGATCCGAAGACCACTTCCAGTGTGACTGAGCATGTGCAATGGGCCTCTACACCTGGTATGACGCCTTTGAAGGTCGTTTTTGTGGGTTTGATCCTTGAGGGGTCTATGCCCATTTTGCACACTGTGTCCTGATAAAGCAGGTTCAGGCTGCTGCCGCCATCCATAAGGACTCGAGTGAGGTGAAATCCGTCAATGATTGGGTCTAGGACCAGTGCGGTAAATCCGCCGTGCGGATACTAGTGGGGTGGTCCCTGCGATCGAAGGTGATCGGACAGGAGGGCCATGGGTTGAACTTTGGGGCGACTGGCTCCAACGCATATACGTCCCTGAGCGCACGCTTCCGCTCCCTCTTGGGGATGTGGGTTGCGTATATCATGTTCACTGTCCGCACTTGTGGGGGTAACCTCTTCTGTCCTTCGGTGTTCAGCTGCCGGGGCTCCTCCTCGTCATTGCTATGTGACCCCTTATCTTTGTTTTCGGTATTTAACTTGCCGGCCTGCTTGAACACCCAACAATCCCTGTTGGTGTGGTTGGCTGGCTTGTCGGGGGTGCCGTGTATTTGACATGAGCGATCGAGTATACGGTCCAAACTGGACGGGCCAGGGGTGCTTCTTTTGAATGGCTTTTTTCGACCAGGTTTAGAGCCCTTGAATCCGGCATTGACTGTCGTATCCTCGGTATTGTCGCTGTTAATGCGACGCTTATGTTTGTTACGACTTACGACGTGACCTGCCATTGCCGTCCTTGGTATCCGAAGTACCATGGTTCTTTCATATGTTATTGCTGCGAGCCAGCCAGCTGTCCTCTCCCGCACAAAAGCGGGTCATGAGCGTCGTGAGGGCTGCCATAGATTTTGGATTTTCCTAGCCAAGGTGCCGGGCAAGCCATTCATCGCGGATGTTGTGTTTGAAAGCTGCTAGGGCCTCCTCATCCGGACAGTCGACGATTTGGTTTTTCTTTGTTAGGAACCGTGTCCATAATTGCCTGGCCGATTCCTCTGGCTGTTGAATTATGTGGCTCAAGTCATCGGCATCTGGTGGTCGCACGTAAGTGCCCTGGAAGTTGTCGAGGAACGCGGCTTCCAGATCTTCCCAACAGCCGATGGATTCTGCTGGCAGGCTGTTGAGCCAATGCCGAGCTGGTCCTTTGAGCTTGAGTGGGAGGTATTTGATGGCATGTAGATCATCACCGCGGGCCATGTGGATCTGCAGGAGGAAATCCTCGATCCATACCGCATGATCTGTTGTGCTGTCGTATGATTCTATATTTACGGGTTTAAAACCCTTGGGATTTGATGATCCATTACTTTGTCTGTGAAGCATAGGGGGTGTGTGGCGCCTCTGTACTGGGCTATATTGAGACGCGGCTCAAATGAGTCTTGCCCGCTGTGTTCGGCCCAACCGGACTTACTTTTACTGTATCCGGCGTGACGATTATCTTCTCGCATAGTGGCGCGCCCTCGTGATCCATAGATCGATCTTGCATGTCTTGCTTTGTCCTCCAATACGTCTTGCAGGTCTAGCATGTTTCCCCATGCCTTGTCATTTTTATTTGAGTGGCATCGGGGTGCGGGCTGAGTTTTTGGCTGAAATGCCTCTCTGTCGCAGCCACGAGGTGGCTGGTCAGCCGCTTCATATGCTGGAGATGTAGGTTTGAGTGCTTCCTCCTCCAATCGGGGTAGCAACCTATGCTTTGGGTAACTCTTGGAGGGGCGTTCGAGTTTATATTCCTCGACCGCGAGGACTTCGGTCCATCTATCAGCTAGCAAATCTTGATCAGCTTGAAGCTGATATTGCTTTTTCTTAAGGCTATTTGTCATGGCTATAAGCCGGCGCTTGAAGCTCTCTTGTTCGACGGGATCCTCAGGCACGACGAATTCGTCATCGTCGAGGCTTGCCTCGTCTTCGGAGGGAGGCATGTAATTATCATCCTCCGCCTCTCCATCCGCCGCTCTTTCGGGAGGGCTAGCTTCTCCATCCTCCTGCCCTAAATCTTGCTGGAGGGGATTGTTGTCGTCTTCGGCATTGTCCGGAGTGGTATTATCTCCTGTGCCGGTGTCACCGCTTTTGCTTTGGCGAGACTTAGAGTGGCACCGCTGACGTCGGCGCTTGGGTTGCTTCTTGGAGGGGCCATCCTCCGCTGTCTCATCGCCATTGCCTTCTTTGGGTGTGTCCACCATGTATATATCATACGATGAGGTGGTTGTCCAGTACCCTGTGGGCAGTGGTTCCTCTTCATCTCCCGCATCATCGTCCATACTGTCAATGTCTTCGGAGTCGAAGTCGAGCATGTCGGTTAAGTCGTTGACATTGGCTACTAAGTGGGTGGTGGGTGGGTGGTGAATTTCTTCGTCATCCGCATCCCAATCCTGCCAGACATAGTTCGGCCAGGATTCTCCTGACAAGGAGAGAGACCTTAATGAGTTCAGCATGTCGCCGAAGGGCGAGTGCTGAAAAATATCCGCGGAGGTAAAATCCATGATCGGCGCCCAATCGGATTTGATAGGCACGGGCGCAGGCGGTTCGGAGTCCGTGGCCGGAGAAGGATCCGGCAGTTTGGCAACACGGCTCTCGTGAAGGGTGAGGTCGATATTCGGCTCGATCGCCGCTGAGGATACGGCCTCCGTGGCGGGGTCTACCCACCCGTCCATGGATGACGCAACTGGTTCCGAATTGAGGGTCGGAGCGGTTTCCAGTGCGATCTCCTGAACACTGTCTGATGGTAGAGCTAAATCGTACTCATCGTGACATTGTGGCGCACAAGGCAGGGGCTCGAATCCGTCGAAGATCAAGTCTCCGCGGATATCGGCTGTGTAGTTTAAGCTTCCAAACCTGACCTGATGACCAGGGGCGTAACTCTCGATCTGCTCCAGATGGCCAAGCGAGTTGGCCCGCAGTGCGAAGCCGCCGAATACAAAGATCTATCCGGGGAGAAAAGTCTCACCCTGGACTGCATTGCTATCGATGATCGAAGGATCCATCAAGCCTAACAGCGACGACACAGAGGAACTCTCAATGAAAGCACCAATGTCGGTGTCAAAACCGGCGGATCTCGGGTAGGGGGTCCCGAACTGTGCGTCTAAGGCGGATGGTAACAGGAGGCAGGGGACACGATGTTTTACCCAGGTTCGTGCCCTTTTGATGGAGGTAAAACCCTACATCCTGCTTGATTTTTCTTGATAATGTGAGTGGTACAAGAGTTGATCTACCACGAGATCGGAGAGGCTAAACCCTAGAAGCTAGCCTATGGTATGATTGTATGCTGTCCTATGGACTAAGCCCCTCTGGTTTATATAGACACCGGAGGGGGCTAGGGTTACACAAGGTCGGTTACAAAGGAGGAGATATACATATCTGTATTGCCTAGCTTGCCTTCCACGCCAAGTAGAGTCCTATCCGGACACGGGACAAAGTCTTCAATCTTGTATCTTCATAGTCCAACAGTCCGGCCAAAGGATATAATCCGGCTGTCCGGATACCCCCTAATCCAGGACTCCCTCATGATCCATATCAACTAAACCATGTCCGATCATCACATGAGATGGAGTAGTTTTTAATGGTGAACATCACTATGTTGATCATATCTACTATATGATTCACGCTCGACCTTTCGGTCTCAGTGTTCCGAGGCCATATCTGTATATGCTAGGCTCGTCAAGTTTAACCCGAGTATTCTTCTTGTGCAAAACCGGCTTGCACCCGTTGTATGTGAACTTAGAGCTTATCACACCCGATCATCACGTGGTGTCTCGGCACGACGAACTGTAGCAACAATCCATACTCGGGGAGAACACTTATACCTTGAAATTTAGTGAGAGATCATCTTATAATGCTACCGCCGTACGAAGCAAAATAAGATGCATAAAGGATAAACATCACATGCAATCATATGATATGTCCATCATCATCTTGTGCCTTTGATCTCCATCTCCAAAGCACCGTCATGATCACCATGGTCACCGGCTTGACACCTTGATATCCATCGTAGCATCATTGTCGTCTAGCCAACTATTGCTTCTACGACTATCGCTACCGCTTAGTGATAAAGTAAAGCAATTACATGGCGATTGCATTTCATACAATAAAGTGACAACCATATGGCTCCTGCCAGTTGCCGATAATTGTGTTACAAAACATGATCATCTCATACAATAAATTATATAATCACGTCTTGACCATATCACATCACAACATGCCCTGCAAAAACAAGTTAGACGTCCTCTACTTTGTTGTTGCAAGTTTTACGTGGCTGCTAAGGGCTTAGCAAGAACCGTTCTTACCTACGCATCAAAAACCACAACACGGTATAGTCATTGCTTTTTGATCTTCAGAAAGAATCCTGTTCATTGAATCTGATTCAACTAAAGTTGGAGAAACTGACACCCGCCAGCCACCTGTGTGCGAAAGCACCTCAGTAGAACCAGTCTCATGAACGCGGTCTTGTAATGTCGGTCTGGGCCACTTGATCCAACAATACCGCTGAATCAAGAAACAATTAGTGACGGCAAGCAATATGTATATACCCACGCCCACAACTCCTTTGTGTTCTACTCGTGCATATAACATCTACGCATAGACCTGGCTCTGATGCCACTGTTGGGGAACGTAGTATTTCAAAAAAATTCCTACGATCATGCAAGATCTATCTAGGAGATGCATAGTAACGATAGGGGAGAGTGTGTCTATGTATCCTTGTAGACCGAAAGCGGAACCGTTTAAGTAACACGGTTGATGTAGTCAAATGTCTTCACGATCCAACCAATCAAGTACCGAACGCACGACACCTCCACGATCTGCACATGCTCAGCTCGGTGACGTCCCTCGAACTCTAGATCCACCTGAGGTCGAGGGAGAGTTTCTCCAGCACAACAGCATGGTGACGGTGATGACGAATTTACCGACGCAGGGCTTCGCCTAAGCACTACGACAATATGACCGAGGTTTGTTTCTGTGGAGGGGGCCACTGCACACGGCTAAAACAATTGTCAACTTGTGTGTTCTAGGGTGCCCCCGTATATAAAGGAGCAAGGGGGAGGCCGGCCGGCCCTATAGGGCACGGCCAAGAGGGGCAATTCTACTCCTAGTAGGAATTGGACCCCCCCCTTTCCTAGTCCTACTAGGAGAAGAAGGAAGGAGAGGGGAAGGAGAAGGAAGGGGGGGCGCCCCTCCTCCTAGTCCGATTCGGAGTAGGCCAATGGGGGGGTGCGTACAGCCCTTGGCTGCTCCCTCTCTCTCCCTTATGGCCCAATAAGGCCCATAACTTCCCCGGTGGTTTCGATAACCCTTCCGGCACTCCGATAAATACTCGATACACCTCAGAACCATTCCGGTGTCCGAATATAGTCATTCAATATATCAATCTTTATGTACCGACCATTTCGAGACTCCTGGTCATGTCCGTGATCTCATACGGGACTCCAAACTACCTTTGGTACATCAAAACACATAAACTCATAATACCGATCGCCATCGAACGTTAAGCATGCGGACCCTACGGGTTCGAGAACTATGTAGACATGACCGAGACTCATCTCTGGTCAATAACCAATAGTGGAACCTGGATGCTCATATTGGTTCCTACATATTCTACGAAGATCTTTATCAGTCAAACCGCATAACAACATACGTTGTTCCCTTTGTCATCGGTATGTTACTTGCCCGAGATTCGATCATCGGTATCATCATACCTAGTCAATATTGTTACCGGCAAGTCTCTTTACTCGTTCCGTAATGCAACATCCTGTAACTAACCCATTAGTCACATTGCTTGCAAGGCTTATAGTGATGTGCATTACCGAGAGGGCCCAGAGATACCTCTCCGACAATCAGAGTGACAAATCCTAATCTCTCGATCTATGCCAACTCAACAAACACCATCGGAAACACCTGTAGAGCATCTTTATAATCACCCTGTTACGTTGTGACGTTTGATAACACACTAAGTGTTCCTCCGGTATTCGGGAGTTGCATAATCTCATAGACATAGGAACATTTATAAGTTATGGAGAAAGCAATAGCAATAAACTAAACAATCATAGTACTAAGCTAACGGATGGGTCATGTCAATCACATCATTCTCTAATGATGTGATCCCGTTCATCACATGACAACTCATGTCTATGGCTAGGAAACTTAACCATCATTGATTAACGAGCTAGTCAAGTAGAGGCAAACTAGTGACACTTTGTTTGTCTATGTATTCACACATGTACTAAGTTTCCGGTTAATACAATTCTAGCATGAATAATAAACATTTATCATGATACAAGGAAATATAAATAACAAATTTATTATTGCCTCTAGGGCATATTTCCTTCACGAAGATGTGTCTCGGTCATGTCTACATAGTTCTCGAACCCGTAGGGTCCGCACGCTTAACGTTCGATGACGATTTGTATTATGAGTTATGTGATTTGATGACCGAAGTTTGTTCGGAGTCCCGGATGAGATCACGGACATGACGAGGAGTCTCGTAATGGTCGAGAGGTAAAGATTCATACATTGGAAGGTTATATTCAGACATCGGAATGGTTCCGAGTGATCCGGGTATTTTTCCGGAGTGCCGAAGGGTTACCGGAACCCCCTCGTGAAGTATTGGGCCAACATGGGCCTAAGGGAGAGAGAGGGAAGCCCACGGGAGGTGGCCTCACGCCCCCCTCCTTGGGAGTACGAATAGGACAAGGAGGAGGGGGCAGCACCCCCTTCCCTTTCCCTCTCCCTCTCCTTCCTATTCCCTCCAGTCAAAGAAAGGAAAGGGGGGGGCGAATCCTACTTGGACTAGGTGTCCAAGTAGGACTCCCCTATGGCGCGCCCCTCCTGGCCGCCGGCCTCTCTCCCCCCTCCTTTATATATGTGGCCAGGGGGCACCCCAAAGCTCAACAGACAATCTCTTAGCCGTGTGCGGTGTCCCCCTCCACAGTTTAACACCTCGGTCATATCGTCGTAGTGCTTAGGCGAAGCCTTGCGCCTGTAACTTCATCATCACCGTCGCCACGCCGTCGTGCTGACCGAACTCTCCCTCGTCCCTCTATTGGACAAGAGCTCGAGGGACGTCACCGTGCTGAACGTGTGCTGAACACGGAGGTGTCGTACGTTCGGTATTTGGATCTGTTGGATCGTGAAGACGTTCGACTACGTCAACCATGTTACTAAACGCTTCCGCTTTTGGTCTATAAGGGTACATGGACACACTCTCCCATCTCATTGCTATGCTTCTCCTAGATAGATCTTGCGTGATTGTAAGAATTTTTTTGAATTACTACGTTCCCCAACATAAATGCCACACATTTGATTCACTATTGTTGAAAACAGGATTGACAACTTTTTTGCAAACATCTGACAAGGATAAATAGAACAGTCCTTCTGACTCATAGCCTTTAAACCAACAAAAGTTTCATATTTGGATATTACAAATTTATTTGACTCAAAGACAAGCTTGTAGCCATCTCTACACCGAAGAGATCCACTAACAAGATTTCTATTGACAGAGGGGACATAATGCATGTTCTTCAGCCACACGATCTTCCGCGAAGTAAATTTCAGATCGACCGTGCCAACACCACGGACAGAAGCACTTGAACCGTTTCCCATTATCACGGTGGAAGTCTATGTGGTCTGATAAGACGAAAATATGAAAATATCACCGCATACATGCACATTAGCACCCGTGCCAATCAACCAATTAGGGGAATGACATACTAAAAGAATAGTGGGAAATATAGCATACCCAACATCCTTCATGTCATTGTCACCAATGACAACATTAGCGGTCTTGCCGCCCTTCCCAAGATGACGCTTGTCATAATGATTAGGGAAACTATGAGCCCAATGATCAGGATCTCCGCACACATGACAAACATCTTTCTTCTTGTCATTCTTCTTCTTGAAGTCGGTGTGTTGTGCAGGCTTGTTCTTCCCATCAAATTTGTCCTTATTGTTGAACTTGTGGGACTGGATGGTTTTCTTTTGTATAAGATTGGCACTAGATGCTCCCTCAATACCTCGAGTACGTGTGTCTTTTGCTCTCGCCTTTTCTTCCACATCAAGAGTACCAATGAGATTCAGGACAGAAAATTCATGTCTCTTATATTTTAGAGACAGAGAGGTAGCAAAGTTTCTCCACGAAGGAGGAAGCTTAGTGATAATGCCTCCGACAACAAACTTGTCCGGTAACATACAATTGAAGTTCTCAAGTTCTCTAGCAAATGACTATATCTCGTGAGCTTGCTCAACCATGGAGCGCTCTTCAGTCATCTTGTAGTCATAGAATTGTTCTATTACGTACAACTCAGTGCCGACATCCAAGAACCCAAACTTGGCCTCAAGTGCACCCCACATATCTTTTCCATTATCAATTGATGCATAAGCATCAACTATGTTCTCACCAAGAACACTCAAAAGAGCAGCCTTAAACATGTATTCATTTTTTGAAAAGCTTGCTCCTGTTGAGTATCAAAATCTCCTTCAGGTTTGCCAAGAGTGGCGCCATAGTAGCTCATGGTTTGAAAACCAAAGAACGGCTCTCACACGACACCTCTTATAGTGGATACCCTCAAATATAGAAGGCTTCATGAAAGCAGCAAAACCACTCAGGATAAATTGCCTATAATATAGTTTTCGGATTGTTGGAAATATGAGAAATTTATCATATGATTTTATTAACAAAATAGTAGATAATTAATGACTTATATGTCGTTATTAATTACGAAAATCATCTAGACATTAGTTGCACTTCAAGCGGGGACCCTCCCCTTGGTCGGAGGCGCGCGTGAAGAACAGGGAGGCGGGCTCCGGCACTGGGTGACCCACAACTCGCTGGCAGAGACGGGGCGCGGGGGAAGAGGTCCAGCACAGGGAGGGCGGGCTCAACTTGCCAACGGAGGCCGTGGCGCAGGGGAAGAGGTCCAGTGCGGTGGTGGAGCAAGACAGGGTCGGCTTGCAATTCAATTTCGTCGGTCGATGCCGATGAAGGCCGTGAAGGACTGCATGGCCGTGCTGTTCGGCGGGCGGTGGAACTGCATCGGCGTCAGGAAGAAGGCATGGCCCTTGAGCTGGCCGGAGGCGCTGGACAGCTGGAACAGCTCGTTGGCGGTCACCATAGCCATGCCATCCATGGCTGGAGGAGTACAGGGGCGGGCACACCGCTGTGTGCGTGCTTGAATCAATGTTCAGAGTTTGGTTGTGTGTGTGCTTTCAGAGTGTGACGCCCTCGATTTGACCGTACACTAATCATACACGCAAACATGTACGATCAAGATCAGGGACTCACGAGAAGATATCACAACACAACTCTACAAATAAAAAAAGTCATACAAGCATCATATTACAAGCCAGGGGTCTTGAAGGCTCGAATACAAGAGCTCGATCATAGACGAGTCAGCGGAAGCAACAATATTTGAGTACAGACATAAGTTAAACAAGTTTGCCTTAAGAAGGCTAGCACAAACTGGGATACAGATCGAAAGAGGCGCATGCCTCCTGCCTGGGATCCTCCTAAACTACTCCTGGTCATCATCAGCGGGCTGCACGTAATAGTAGGCACCTCCAGTGTAGTAGGAGTCGTCGTCGATGGTGGCGTCTGGCTCCTGGGCTCCATTGTCTGGTCGCAGCAATCGGGTATAGAAAGGGAGAAAAGAGGGAGCAAAGCAACCGTGAGTACTCATCCAAAGTACTCGCAAGCAAGGAGCTACACTACATATGTATGCATTGGTATCAAATGGAATAAGGGTATCATATGTGGACTGAACTGCAAAATACTGGAATAAGAGGGGGATAGCTAGTCTTATCGAAGACTATGCTTCTGGTAACCTCCATCTTGCAGCAGAAGAAGAGAGTAGATGGTAAGTTCACCAAGTAGCATCGTGTAGCATAATCCTACCCGGCAATCCTCTCCTGGTCGCCCTGTTAGAGAGCGATCACCGGGTTGTATCTGGCACTTGAAAGGGTGTGTTTTATTAAGAAACCGGTTGTAGTTGTCATAAGGTCAAGGTACAACTCCAAGTCGTCCTGTTACCGAAGATCAAAGCTATTCGAATAGTTTAACTTCCCTGCAGGGGTGCACCACATTTCCCAACACGCTCGATCCCCTTTGTCCGGACACACTTTTCTGGGTCATGCCTGGACTCGGAAGATCAACACGTCGCAGCCCCACCTAGGCACAATAGAGAGGTTAGCACGCCGGTCTAAATCCTATGCGCGCAGGGGTCTGGGCCCATTGCCCATTGCACACCTACACGTTGCGTACACGGCCGGTGAGCTGTAACACCCCGGATGTAACTTACCCAATATGTACTCCAACTCTTGCCGTTTCTGGCCTTAAGTTATTTTATTTTCTCGGGTTCGGGTTTTTGTCTCCGTGTGTTGTTATCGTTGTCATGCATCTCATATCATGTCATCATGTGCATTGCATTTGCATACGTGTTCATCTCATGCATTCGAGCATTTTCCCCGTTGTCCGTTTTGCATTCCGGCGCTTCGTTCTTCCCCGGTGGTCATTTCTACCTTCCTTTTGTGTGTGAGGATTAAACATTTCCAGATTGGACCGAGACTTGCCAAGCGGCCGTGGTTTACTACAGGTAGACCGCCTGTCAAGTTTCGTATCATTTGGACTTCGTTTGATACTCCAACGGTTAACTGAGGGACCGAAAAGGCCTCGTGTGTGTTGCAGCCCAACACCCCTCCAATTTTGGCCCAAAACCCACCTAAACCCTCTCCATCATCTAGAGCGTTCGATCACGATCGCGTGGCCGCAAACCGCACCTCATTTGGACTCTCCTAGCTCCCTCTACCTCTATTTAAAGACCCCTCCCGAAATTCGCGGATCTCCTCTCTCCCTAACCCTAAAAATCTACTCCGCCGCCATTGGACACGTCCGGCCGCAACCGGACGCGTCCGCCCGCCACCGCCGACCAACGGGACGCCGCCGCGTCAGCCCGTAGCGCCCCACATCGCCGCCTCAGCGCTGCCGGCCCGCCAGGCCCACGTCGGGCCCCCGAGAGCCCGAAGCCACCGCCGCCCGCGCCCGTCTGCTCCGCCGCCTCCTTCCCCGCGTCCGCGCCCGACGCCGCCGCGACCCACGCCACTCTGCCGCGGAGGTTCCCCACCGGCGCGCTGCACTCTCCTCGCCGGCGCTCGATGCCGACCGGCCGCCGCCGTCTCCACCTCGACGCCGCACCTCCAAGCCACTCTGGCGCCGTCCCCGACCATCTCCGGTGAACCCTCCTCATCCGCAAGCGCCGGCGACCGCCGTGACCTCGATCTCCGGCCGACGAACCTCGGGCTTCACAAGCTGCTACAGTGCCCGGATCCAGATCTGGATCGGATCCGGTTGACTTTTGTTCCTAACCCTAGTTCATGTGCTTATGTTCATCATGTTATATCTCCGCATCCGTAGCTCCGTTTATGGCATATAGCATATCAAAATGTTCGCCTCAGAGAGTACATCATTTCATTCCATTGCATCATTTTCATTTGAGTTCATCTTGATGCCCGAAATACTATCAGAAGAGTGCTACTTGAGATTATTGTCAGATCTGCTGTTCCATTTAGATATTTGTCATTTTTGCCATGATTATTGTGTGCATGATATGCCCCTGAGCTCTACATATGTTTTGTTAAGGGGTTTGCCATCTTTCTAGAGGTGCAACCCATGTATTTTTGTGATGTGTGTGGTGACTAGTACAAGCTTGCAAGGTGAGGCACTTGGTAATGCTGATTTCAGAGACTTAGCATTTCCACTAAGTCCTTGAGCTGTTTATCTCATATGGCCATATGTTCATGTTGTTTCCTACTGATCCGTGTCTCTTTTGAGGATGATTAGTAAGGATGTTTTGTTAATATTGTAGTGCTCTATCCATCCATGTATTTGTTTGCAATTATGGAGCACCCTAACTTGAGTCAATCGAGCTCTACTTTTGCTACTTCGTGAATCTGGGCAGATTGTCTACTAGTTAGCGATTTTCCCGATGATGTTGTAGTTGATCCGTGCATGCTATATCATTGTTCTTGCCATTTCTAGCTTTAATTTTGTGTATTCTTGATGGATGTATACTTAGGTTATCATGACTTGCTCCGTAGTGAGTGCATCGAGCTCGTAAACATGCCTACTTGAGATCTGTTTCAGCATGCCCCAGTTTTCACTAAGTCTGAAAACTGATTATGCTTTTGCTATGTTCACATGCTTGCAAATGTGTTTTCTGATCCCTTTTGGCTCAAGGTCACTAAGGGACTTTTGTTAAGCTTTTTGAGTAGCTCCATGCCATGTTTTACTTTGCCATGTTCAGGTCCTGTAGCATATAGTTTTGTTGCTCCGAAGAGTGCTATCTGATCTGAAATTCCAGACAAGTATTAATTTCACTAAGTCTGAGATCTGTTTACCATATGCATTTTTGCCATGCTTGTTTGAACCTGTTAATGGATTAATTAGCCATAGCTCAGTGCTAGACTTTTGTTAAGCATATTGAATGCATCCCTGCCATGTCTTTTTGTGACATGCTTGAGTGCTGTAGCATGTTCATCTCAATGCATTTAGATGGCTACTTGCTGTAAATCGCAGAACGTGGTCATATTTGAATCGCTTGCCATTTCCAAACCGTAACTCCGATTCCGGCGTTCTTTATATCGTTTTCAAGCGATTTCATCTCATCTTTCCAGTGGCACACTTGTATTTCCAAGTTGAGGCCAGGTTCATGCATTCCTTGTCAAATCTTGCATATGCATCCCGCATCGCATCCCGCATAGCATATCATCTTTGCATCATATCGTTTGAGCTTTGCACGTGGTTGATTGTGCCCTTGTTGCTTGTTTGTCTTGTTTGGGTAGAGCCGGGAGATGAGTTCGCTAACGAGGAGCCCGTTGAGTTTGCTTTCGAGGATCCAGTCAACTCTGACAACTTTGCAGGCAAGATGATCATACCCTCGAAATCACTACTATCTTTGCTATGCTAGATTGCTCGCTCTTTTGCTTTGCCAATGCTACGATGCCTACCTTTTGCTTTCAAGCCTCCCAAATTGCCATGTCAAACCTCTAACCCACCATGTCCTAGCAAACCTTTGATTGGCTTTGTTACCGCTTTGCTCAGCCCCTCTTATAGCGTTGCTAGTTGCAGGTGAAGATTGGAGACCGTTCCTTGTTGGAACATTTATTTACTTGTTGGGATATCATTATTTTGCCATGTTATCTTAATGCATCTATATATTTGGTAAAGGGTGGAAGGCTCGGCCTCTCGCCTAGTGTTTTGTTCCACTCTTGCTGCCCTAGTTTCCGTCATATCGGTGTTATGTTCCCGGATTTTGCGTTCCTTACGCGGTTGGGTTATAATGGGAACCCCTTGATAGTTCGCCTTGATTAAATCTTTTCCAGCAATGCCCAACCTTGGTTTTACCATTTGCCACCTAGCCTCTTTTTCCCTTGGGTTTCCGGAGCCCGAGGGTCATCTTTTTTTTAAAC
>NC_041388.1:264619409-264629040 GCF_002162155.2 Triticum dicoccoides
CCCCGGGCCAGTGCTCCTCTGAGTGTTGGTCCAACCTAGAGCCCCTTGCAGCGCCACCTCGGGGAAACTCGAGGGCTGGTTTTAGTTGTACGGATTGCTTATCCGATTGTGCCCTGAGAACGAGATATGTGCAGCTCCTATCGGGATTTCTCGGCACATTCGGGCGGTGTTGCTGGATTAGTTTGAACCTGTCGAAGTGTCTTGAAGAACCGAGGTACCGAGTCTGATCGGAACGTCTCGGGAGGAGGTCCATTCCTTCATTGACCGTGAGAGCTTGTCATGGGCTAAGTTGGGACTCCCCTGCAGGGATTTGAACTTTCGAAAGCCATGCCCGCGGTTATGGGCAGATGGGAATTTGTTAATGTCCGGTTATAGATAACTTGAACCTTAACTTAATTAAAATGAATCAACCGTGTGAGTTACCGTGATGGTCTCTTCTCGGCGGAGTCCGGGAAGTGAACACGGTGTTGGAGTAATGCTTGCGCAGGTTGTTCTCTAGTTTCTCGCCCGTGCTTTGCCTCCTCTTCTCGCTCTCTTTTGCGAACAGGATAGCCACCATATATGCTAGTCGCTTGTTGTAGCTCCACTTATATTTTTACCTTGCCTTACCTATAAGCTTAAATAGTCTTGATCGCGAGGGTGCGAGATTGCTGAGTCCCTGTGGCTCACAGATTACTATTACACTAGATGCAGGGCCTGATGATTCCGCTCCAGGGGACGCGCTTGAGCTCAAGTGGGAGTTCGATGAGGACTCGCAACGATACTATGTTTCTTTTCCTGATGATCAGCAGTGGTGCCCAGTTGGGGGTGATCGGGACCGTGTCGCTTGTTGGGTTGTCTTTTATTTTGGCGCCGTAGTCGGGCCATGAGTGTTTGAATGATGTAATGTTATTTATGTACCTTGATTGACGTGGCGAGTGTAAGCCAACTATGTTATCTCCCCTTTTATTAATTATATTACGTGGGATGTTTGTGAAGATTGCCTAACTTGCGACATATGCCTTCAATGCGATTATGCCTCTAAGTCGTGCCTCGACACGTGGGAGATATAGTCGCATCGAGGGTGTTACAAGTTGGTATCAGAGCCTTTCCCGGCCTTAGGAGCCCCCCCCCACTGATTGATCATTTTTAGCAGCCGAGTTGTGTCTAGAAAAATGTTTTGAGTCATTTAGGAATTATATATCGGAGAGTTTAGGAATTCTTTTTACTTCCCAGTCTCCTCATCGCTCTGGTAAGGCATCCTGACGTAGAGTTTTGACTCTTCTCTTCTCAAATTTTCACTAAATTTTTTTTAGGATCACGCGGGTATCTTGGAATCGTTCCGATGGTTTTATGATGAGAACATTGTCTTGGTGCCTCCTGTCAGGGGTTTTGTGGAAGTGTCCCGGGGAGTTGAGCTCTGAGGTGGTGTCGTCATAATTTTATCGTTGCAGTTCTGGAATACCTGAGTTTAGTACGCCGACATCAAAAATCTCTTTTATGCAGTTCATTGGTGAGATAACCTCGACGCCACCCAGTACTGGGGCGGGAGTTCGGGAGTATCGCCATAACGTGTATAACGGATGCTTTTCGAAGGTTGAGGTAGATGGTTTCCTAAGTTTTTCTCGGTTATGTGTTGAAGGATGGATACAGCTGGATGTAGGATTTGCTAGATTTGGGTGAGATATTATGCTTCCCCTGTATCCCCAACACCTGATTGCATAACCGGAAAGGTTCGGGAGTTTCATAGGTGGTAATTCTAGTAGCTCTAGTTCTTCTTCCACGGATATTGGTTTGAGATTGGGATTTCTTGCCGATTATTCGTTCTTGATCCGTACCTTGTTGATTTATTTCTCTACCTAAATTCTAACTGGCTTCTCAATTTATGGATATGTGACCATTTCAAGAGGAATGCATTCGTTCATTTTGTTCGGATGTGAAGACTTTATGTTGCTATTTTCATTCCGTTGGATTCAGCTTCATTTTATCTGTCAATGTGCTAATGGATGTCAACCTCTTCAGGATGGCTCCTCCAACGCGCACGACTCCGAATCCTGATCCGCCACCACCTCCACCTCCTCCGGAGGCATGGCAAGCTGTGATGGCCGCAACCAATGCAAACACACAGTTGATCATGCAAATTCTTCAAGAGCGCAATCAAGGCAACCAAGGGAACCAAGGCAACAATCAGAATCACTTCGCTTCACTCAACCAGTTCCTTGCTAACAGGCCAAAGACTTTCAGCAATTGTGTTGAGGCAACCGATGCTGACGATTGGCTTGTGGATCTGTGCAAGCATTTCGAGTGCAGTAACGTCAGGCCTGAGGACTTTGTCAAGTTCGCTTCCTTCCAACTCAAAGATCAAGCTGCAGAATGGTTCCAGCAGTACAAGGATTCCAGAGGTGGACGTGTGATCACTTGGGATGAATTCTGTCAAGATTTCAGAGCACACCATATCCCTCAGAGCGTGGTTGAAAGCAAGCGTGAGGAATTCCGCAACCTGAAGCAAGGCTCTTTGTTTGTCTATGACTACAACAAGTTGTTTCAGAAGCTCGCCTGCTTTGCGAAGCAGGACGTCCCTGATGAGAAGAGCATGATATACCAGTTCAGGGGTGGTCTCAGAGAAGAGATTCAGCTAGCTCTTGTTCTCTTTGAGCCCTTGAGGCACGATGAGTTCTACAACATGGCACTGAAGCAAGAGGCTGCTCAACTGAGGTGTGATTCTTCCAAGAAGCGAGTCATAGATGCTACTCCTTCTTCCTCTACTCAAGTGGCCAAGCAGCAGAAGTATTGGCTTCCTCCTCCTCCGTTCTGTCAGCCGTATCAGCAGAAGAGCAAAAGTGGCAGTGGATCTTCCCACCCACCCAACCCTGGCTTTCAGAACAAGACTTCGTCTCAAGCTCCAAGATCAAGTGCTCCGTATCACCGTCCGCTTTCAGAGGTCACGTGCAACAAGTGCCAATAGAAGGGTCACTATGCCAACAAGTGCTTCAACCGGAGGCGTCTTCCTACTCCTCCTCCTGTCAGATTGGCAAGTACAGCTGTGGTCAAGCATAACCCCAAGCACGCCAAGGTCAACTTGATGAACGCAGCTCAGGAAGAGGACTCATCAGATGTCATCATGGGTAACCTTCCTATTAACGATATTCCTGCAAGAGTTCTTTTTGACACTGGTGCATCACATTGTTTCATGTCGAGACCTTTTGCATCTAAGCATGATTTTGTTACTCAAGTGTTGTCGAAACCGTTGGCTATTGTCTCTCCGGCCCGTCAAATGACATCTCGTGTATGCGTTCCGGATGTTACAATCACTTTGGGTGACTACAAGTTCTTGTCCTCTCCAAATGTTCTTGGTGACTCGGATATTGATCTTATTCTCGGAATGGATTGGCTTTCTAAGCACAAGGCGCATCTTGATTGTGCAGCCAGGCAGATTCAATTGACTCATTCGTCTGAGGATGTAATTGTCTTTGCCGCTCGTGATGATACCATCCATCTATTTTCTCTCAATGAGAAGGGTGAACTGGATGCTATCTCGCAAATTCCAGTCGTTTGCGAATATCAAGACGTATTTCCAGAAGAGCTTCCAGGAATGCCTCCGCACCGGCCAGTTGAATTCGTTATTGATCTTGAGCCTGGCACAGAACCAGTGTGCAAGCGTCCTTACAAGCTCGAACCTGAAGAGTTGAAGGAGCTGAAGAAGCAACTCGATATTCAAGAGAGAATGGGTCTCATCCGGCCTAGTTCTTCTTCGTGGGGTTGTGGTGTTCTTTTTGTGAAGAAGAAGGATGGAACGGACCGACTTTGTGTGGATTACCGTCCATTGAACAAGAAGACTATCAAGAACAAATATCCACTTCCCAACATCAACGAGCTGTTCGAACAACTCAAAGGTTCCCAAGTATTCTCCAAGCTTGATCTCCATATGGGTTATCATCAGATTCGAATCCGTGAGCAAGATATTCCCAAGACGGCTTTCAGGACAAGCTATGGTTCCTACGAATACACTGTCATGTCTTTTGGCCTCATCAACGCTCCTCCGACGTTCTCTCGCATGATGAACTTCATCTTCAACGCCTACACCAATGACTTTGTTTTGGTCTATCTTGACGACATTCTGGTTTTCTCGAAGAACAAGGAAGATCATGCCAAGCACTTGTGTTTGGTGCTCGATAAGCTGAGGGAACACCAGTTCTACGCCAAGTTCTCCAAGTGCGAATTTTGGCTCGATGAGGTTCTTTATCTTGGTCATATCATCTCTGCCAAGGGCATTGCCGTGAATCCTGAGAAGGTGTCTGCAATTGTGAATTGGGAACCTCCTCAGAACGTGAAGCAACTCCGTAGCTTCCTCGGTCTCGCAAGCTATTGCCGAAGATTCGTTGAAAACTTTTCTAAGATCGCGAAGCCTCTCTCAAATCTTCTCCAGAAGCACGTCAAGTACGTTTGGTCTCCGGAGTGTGACATTGCTTTCAACACTTTGAAAGAGAAATTGATCACCGCTCCAGTTCTGACTCCGCCTGATGAATCCAAGCCGTACGAGGTCTTTTGTGATGCCTCTCTCCAAGGTCTTGGCGCAGTGTTGATGCAAGAGAAGAAAGTTGTTGCTTATACCTCTCGCCAATTGAAGCCTAATGAGAAGAACTACCCCACTCATGATCTCGAGTTGACGGCAGTTGTGCATCCTCTTTTGACTTGGAGACATCTCTTATTGGGAAGAAAAGTGGACATTTTCACTGATCACAAGAGTCTCAAGTACATCTTCACTCTGCCTAATCTCAACCTCAGACAAACTCGATGGGTCGAAATGATTCAAGAGTATAATCCGAGTATCGAGTATACTCCAGGCAAGGCCAATGTGATTGCTGACGCATTGAGCAGGAAGGCTTATTGCAACAGTCTGATTCTCAAGCCTTATCAACCCGAGCTTTGTGAAGCTTTCCGCAAACTTAATCTGCAAGTTGTTCCTCAAGGTTTCCTCGCCAACCTTCAAGTCTCTCCTACCTTGGAAGACCATATTCGTCAAGTTCAGCTTCTTGATGCTATGGTGAAAAAGGTGAAGATTGGGATTGCCAAGAGTCAACCCAAGTACAAGTGCTACCGCCTTGATGACAAGGACACTCTCTTCTTCGAGGATCATATTGTTGTACCCAAAGGTCACCTCCGTAAAGTGATCATGAACGAGGCTCACAATTCTCTCCTCTCCATCCATCCTGGGAGCATGAAGATGTATCAGGACCTCAAGCAGGCTTATTGGTGGACTCGAATGAAGCGCGAGATTGCTCAATTCGTGAATGAATGTGATGTCTGCAGAAGAGTGAAGGCAGAACATCAAAGGCCAGCGGGTCTCCTCCAACCTCTTGCCATTCCAGAATGGAAGTTTGACCACATTGAAATGGACTTCGTGACTGAGTTTCCAAAGTCCAAGCGTGGCAATGATGCTATATTCGTTGTCATCGACAAACTCACCAAAGTGGCTCATTTTCTGCCTATCAAAGAGTCAATCACTGCAGCTCAATTGGCGGAACTCTATACCTCTCGAATTGTCTCTCCGCATGGTATTCCACAAGTGATCTCTTCAGACCGTGGCAGCATCTTTACCTCCAAGTTTTGGGATTCTTTTCAGAAGGCCATGGGCACCAACATCCGCTTCAGCACAGCTTTCCATCCTCAAACTAGCGGTCAAGTCGAGCGTGTCAACCAGATTCTGGAAGATATGCTCAGGGCTTGTGTGATCTCCTTCGGCATGAAGTGGGAGGATTGTCTTCCTTATGTCGAATTCTCCTACAACAACAGTTTTCAAGCAAGTTCGGGCAAGGCCCCATTTGAAATTATGTATGGCAGGAAGTGCCGTACCCCTCTCAACTGGTCCAAAACCGGTGAACGTCAGCTTCTCGGAAATGACTTAATCACAGAGGCAGAGGAGATGTGCAAAGTCATTCGAGATAACCTCAAAGCAGCCCAATCCCGTCAGAAGAGCTACTATGATAGTAAGCACCGTGATTTGGCTTTCGAGATCGGAGATCATGTTTACCTCCGCGTCTCTCCGATGAAAGGTACTCGTCGCTTCGGTATCAAAGGGAAGTTTGCCCCCAGATACGTGGGACCTTTCAAGATTGTCAGCAAGAGAGGCGATCTCGCCTATCAGCTCGAGCTTCCTTCAAACTTTGCAAATGTTCATGATGTGTTCCATGTCTCTCAGCTCCGAAAGTGCTTCAAGACTCCTGACCGCACCGTCAACTTCGAGGACATTGAGCTCCAAGAAGATCTCTCCTATCGTGAGCACCCCGTGGCTATTCTTGAAGAGACTGAACGCAAGACTCGCAACAAGTCAATCAAATTCCTCAAAGTCAAGTGGTCATACCATTCCGACCGTGAAGCTACCTGGGAATGCGAGGATCACCTCCGTTCTGAGTACCCGGCGTTCTTTCAGTCCTAGATCTCGGGACGAGATCCTTTCGTAGTGGTGGAGTGTTGTAACACCCCGGATGTAACTTACCCAATATGTACTCCAACTCTTGCCATTTCCGGCCTTAAGTTATTTTATTTTCTCGGGTTTGGGTTTTTGTCTCCGTGTGTTGTTATCGTTGTCATGAATCTCATATCATGTCATCATGTGCATTGCATTTTCATACGTGTTCATCTCATGCATTCGAGCATTTTCCCCGTTGTCCGTTTTGCATTCCGTCGCTTCGTTCTTCCCCGGTGGTCTTTTCTACCTTTCTTTCGTGTGTGGGGATTAAACATTTCCGGATTGGACCAAGACTTGCCAAGCGGCCTTGGTTTACTACCGGTAGACCGCCCGTCAAGTTTCGTATTATTTGAACTTCGTTTGATACTCCAACGGTTAACCGAGGGACCGAAAAGGCCTCGTGTGTGTTGCAGCCCAACACCCCTCCAATTTTGGCCCCAAAACCCACCTAAACCCTCTCCATCATCTAGAGCGTTCGATAACGATCGCGTGGCCGCAAACCGCACCTCATTTGGACTCTCCTAGCTCCCTCTACCTCTATTTAAAGACCCCTCCCAAAATTCACGGATCTCCTCTCTCCCTAACCCTAAAAATCTACTCCGCCGCCATCGGACACGTCCGGCCGCAACCGGACAAGTCCGCCCGCCACCGCCGACCAACGGGATGCCGCCACGTCAGCCCGCAGCACCCCATATCGCCGCCTCAGCGCCGCCGGCCCGCTAGGCCCACGTCGGGCCCCGAGAGCCCGAAGCCACCGCCGCCCGCGCCCGTCTGCTCCGCCGCCTCCTTCCCCGCGTCCGTCGCCCGACGCCGCCGCGACCCTCGCCGCTCTCCTGCGGAGGTTCCCCGCCAGCGCGCCGCACTCTCCTCGCCGGCGCTCGACGCCGGCCGGCCGCTGCCATCTCCACCTCGACGCCGCACCTCCAAGCCACTCCGGCGTCGTCCCCGGCCATCTCTGGTGAACCCTCCTCATCCGCAAGCGCCGACAACCGCCGCGACCTCGATCTCTAGCCAACGAACCTCGGGCTTCGCGAGCTGCTACAGTGCCCGGATCCAGATCTGGATCGGATCCGGTTGACTATTGTTCCTAACCCTAGTTCATGTGCTTATGTTCATCATGCTATATCTCCGTATCCGTAGCTCCGTTTTTGGCATATAGCATATCAAAATGTTCGCCTGAGAGAGTACATCATTTCATTCCATTGCATCATTTTCATTTGAGTTCATCTTGATGCCCGAAATGCTGTTAGAAGAGTGCTACTTGAGATTATTGTCAGATCTGCTGTTCCATTTAGATATTTGTCATTTTGCCATGATTATTGTGTGCATGATATGCCCCTGAGCTCTACATATGTTTTGTTAAGGGTTTTTCCATCTTTCCAGAGGTGCAACCCATGTATTTTTGTGATATGTGTGGTGACTAGTACAAGCTTGCAAAGTGAGGCACTTGGTAATGCTGATTTCAGGCACTTAGCATTTCCACTAAGTCCTTGAGCTGTTTATCTCATATGGCCATATGTTCATGTTGTTTCCTAGTGATCCGTGCCTCTTTTGAGGATGATCAGTAAGTATGTTTTGTTAATCTTGTAGTGCTCTATCCATCCATGTCTTTGTTTGCAATTATGGAGCACCCTAGCTTGAGTCAATCGAGCTCTACTTTTGCTACTTCGTGAATCTGGGTAGATTGTCTACTAGTTAGCGATTTTGCCGATGATGTTGTAGTTGATCCGTGCATGCTATGTCATTGTTCTTGCCATGTCTAGCTTGCATTTTGTGTATTCTTGATGGATGTATGCTTAGGTTATCATGACTTGCTCCGTAGTGAGTGCATCGAGCTCGTAAACATGCCTACTTGAGATCTGTTTCAGCATGCCCCAGTTTTCACTAAGTCTGAAAACTGATTATGCTTTTGCTATGTTCACATGCTTGCAAATGTGTTTTCTGATCCCTTTTGGCTCAAGGTCACTAAGGGACTTTTGTTAAGCTTTTTGAGTAGCTCCATGCCATGTTTTACTTTGCCATGTTCAGGTCCTGTAGCATATAGTTTTGTTGCTCCGAAGAGTGCTATCTGATCTGAAATTCCAGACAAGTGTTAATTTCATTAAGTCTGAGATCTGTTTACCATATGCATTTTTGCCATGCTTGTTTGAACCTGTTAATGGATGAATTGGCCGTAGCTTAGTGCTAGACTTTTCTTAAGCATCTTGAATGCATCCCAGCCATGTCTTTTTATGTCATGTTTGAGTGCTGTAGCATATTCATCTCATTGCATTTAGATGGCTACTTGCTGTAAATCGCAGAACGTGGTCATATTTGAATCGCTTGCCATTTCCAAACCGTAACTCAGATTCCGGCGTTCTTTATATCGTTTTCAAGCGATTTCATCTCATCTTTCAAGTGGCACAATTGGATTTCCAAGTTGAGGCCAGGTTCATGCATTCCTTGTCAAATCTTGCATATGCATCCCGCATCGCATCCCGCATAGCATATCATCTTTGCATCATATCGTTTGAGCTTTGCACGTGGTTGATTGTGCCCTTGTTGCTTGTTTGTCTTGTTTGGGTAGAGCCGGGAGATGAGTTCGCTAACGAGGAGCCCGTTGAGTTTGCTTTCGAGGATCCAGTCAACTCTGACAACTTTGCTGGCAAGATGATCATACCCTCGAAATCACTACTATCTTTGCTATGCTAGATTGCTCGCTCTTTTGCTTTGCCAATGCTACGATGCCTACCTTTTGCTTTCAAGCCTCCCAAATTGCCATGTCAAACCTCTAACCCACCATGTCCTAGCAAACCGTTGATTGGCTATGTTACCGCTTTGCTCAACCCCTCTTATAGCGTTGCTAGTTGCAGGTGAAGATTGGAGACCGTTCCTTGTTGGAACATTTATTTACTTGTTGGGATATCATTATTTTGCCATGTTATCTTAATGCATCTATATATTTGGTAAAGGGTGGAAGGCTCGGCCTCTCGCCTAGTGTTTTGTTCCACTCTTGCCGCCCTAGTTTCCGTCATATCGGTGTTATGTTCCCGGATTTTGCGTTCCTTACGCGGTTGGGTTATAATGGGAACCCCTTGATAGTTCGCCTTGATTAAAGCTTTTCCAGCAATGCCCAACCTTGGTTTTACCATTTTCCACCTAGCCTCTTTTTCCCTTGGGTTTCCGGAGCCCGAGGGTCATCTT
>NC_041388.1:264629050-264647334 GCF_002162155.2 Triticum dicoccoides
AGTGTTGGTCCAACCTAGAGCCCCTTGTAGCGCCACCTCGGGGAAACTCGAGGGCTGGTTTTAGTTGTACGGATTGCTTATCCGATTGTGCCCTGAGAACGAGATATGTGCAGCTCATATCGGGATTTGTCGGCACATTCGGGCGGTGTTGCTGGATTAGTTTTAACCTGTCGAAGTGTCTTGAAGAACCGAGGTACCGAGTCTGATCGGAACGTCTCGGGAGGAGGTCTATTCCTTCGTTGACCGTGAGAGCTTGTCATGGGCTAAGTTGGGACTCCCCTGCAGGGATTTAAACTTTCGAAAGTCGTGCCCACGGTTATGGGCAGATGGGAATTTGTTAATGTCCGGTTGTAGATAACTTGAACCTTAACTTAATTAAAATGAATCAACCGTGTGAGTTACCGTGATGGTCGCTTCTCGGCGGAGTCCGAGAAGTGAACATGGTGTTGGAGTAATGCTTGCGCAAGTTGTTCTCTAGTTTCTCGCCCGTGCTTTGCCTCCTCTTCTCGCTCTCTTTTGCGAACAGGATAGCCACCATATATGCTAGTCGCTTGTTGTAGCTCCACTTATATTTTTACCTTGCCTTACCTATAAGCTTAAATAGTCTTGATCGCGAGGGTGCGAGATTGCTGAGTCCCTGTGGCTCACAGATTACTATTACACTAGATGCAGGGCCTGATGATTCCGCTCCAGGGGACGCGCTTGAGCTCAAGTGGGAGTTCGATGAGGACTCGCAACGATACTATGTTTCTTTTCCTGATGATCAGTAGTGGTGCCCAGTTGGGGGTGATCGGGACCGTGTCGCTTGTTGGGTTGTCTTTTATTTTGGCGCCGTAGTCGGGCCATGAGTGTTTGAATGATGTAATGTTATTTATGTACCTTGATTGACGTGGTGAGTGTAAGCCAACTATGTTATCTCCCCTTTTATTAATTATATTACATGGGATGTTTATGAAGATTGCCTAACTTGCGACATATGCCTTCAATGCGATTATGCCTCTAAGTCGTGCCTCAACACATGGGAGATATAGTCGCATCGAGGGTGTTACATGAGCAGACCTAGCAACCTCCATTACAAAGGAAGTTGCGTTACGCGGTCCAACCCGGCGCGCGCCGCTCAGTCGCTGACGTCATGAAGGCTTCGGCTGATACCATGACGTCGAGTGCCCATAACTGTTCCCGCGTAGTTGGTTAGTGCGTATAGGCCAGTAGCCAGACTCAGATCAAATACCAAGATCTCGTTAAGCGTGTTATCTTGAAGTCAACGCGAACGCCGACCAGGGCCAGGCCCACCTCTTTCCTAGGTGGTCTCAACCTGCCCTGTCGCTCCGCCTCAAAGTAACAATCGGGGGCCGTCGGGAACTCAAGTCCACCACTACCTGGATGGAGCCACCTGCCCCTTCAGCCCCCACATCAGAATCACCTGCGGGTACTCAACGAGCCGGCCCGACTTTATTCACCACCTGAATAGTATGTATATATGTAGGTATTTACCCGTGATCAACACCCGACGTGATCACGGCCCGATAGTATAGTATGGCAGACTGAGAAGAATGTAGGGCAACTGATGATAATCTAGCATCCTATACTAAGTATTTAGGATTGCAGGTAAGGTATCAACAGTTGTAGCAACAATGACAGGCTATGCAACAGAATAGGATTAACGGAAAGCAGTAACATGCTACACTACTCTAATGCAAGCAGTAGAGAGAAGAGTAGGCGATATCTGGTGATCAAGGGGGGCGCTTTCCTGGTTGCTCTAGCAAGAGAGAGGGTCGTCATCACCGTAATCGTACTGGGTAGTAGCGGCGTCGGTCTCGGTGTCTAGCGAGAGAAGAGGGGGGAAGAAACAATAAATATTAAGCAAATAGATGCATAGCGATGCATGACATGACAAGTAGCGGTGCTAGGGGTGCCCTAACGCGGTAAGAGGTGGTACCGGTGAAAGGGGAAAACATCCGGGAAAATATCCCCGGTGTTTCGCGTTTTCGGACAGACGAACCGGAGGGGGAAAGTTGTGTGTTCGCTATGCTAGGGATGCGTGGCGGACGAACGGGCTACGTATCCGGATTTGTCTCGTCGTTCTGAGCAACTTTCATGTACAAAGTTTTTTCATCCGAGTTACGGTTTATTTTATATTGATTTTAAAAGAATTAAATCATTTTTAGGATTTATTTAATTATTTTAATTCAACATTATCCAGAATAGTGTTTGCTGACGTCAGTAGTTGACCTGGTCAACCTGACAGGTGGGTCCCACCCGTGAGTGACCCATTTGAATTAAACACATAAATTAACCTAATCAGGATTATTTAGGGGGGTGGACCCCATTGTCATTCACTAATTAATTAATTAACTAATCATGTTAATTTGGTAAGTAAGGTGTAATTAGTTTAATTAGTTGTTTAACTTAATTAATCAAAATTAATTAAGTTAATTATTCCTTCAATTAATTATTATTATTTTATTTATTTGTTTTTAAAAAAATATGTTCCAGGGGCGGGGCCCCCTAGTCAGTGGTTATGGGGGAGCCATAGCGGGCGCGGGCGTCGGGCATAACCCGAACAGAGGCGCACCCGACCGGCCGCTGCAGGGCGGCAGGGGAGCTCCGACGAGGGTGGTACGGCGCGCGGGGCGGGCGAAGGCACCGACGGGGCGAACGGATCCGTGGCGGGCGAAGCAGAGGGGCGTGGACGCAGCCAGGGGGGCTGTGCAGAGCAGCAATAGAGGGGTCGCGGGCGAGCGACGCAGGCATGGTGAGCGGCGACGAGGGTACAGGGGCGGCGATGCTCGAGGATACAGGGGCGCAGGCTCGTGTGCCGGGGCACGTGCAAGGGTGCGCGGGGCAGCGGGTCCAAGCAGCGGCGCGACCAGCGCGGTGAGAAGCAGAGGTGGGGCGCGGCAGAAGCAGTAGCAAGCAGTAGGAGGCGAAGCGGGCGCGCGGCGACTGGGCAGCAGAAGTAGAGCAGCTGCAGCAGTGGGCAAGGCGCGGCCAGACGAGGAAGCTGCGGGACGACGCAGCGACGGGCGCAGAGGCGGGGCTGTGGCGGTGCGCGGTGAGCGTACGAGGCCATGGGCGCGAGCGCCGGGCGTAGCAGGGTGCCGGAGTTGGCCGCGGGCACGGTGGCCCGGGGTTGGCAGCGGCACAGGGAGGCATGGCGTAGGCGAGGCAACTACGAGACGGGCGGCGCGTGCAGCAGCAGCAGGTGCGGCAGGAGCAGGGGAGGTGCGGGCAGCGATGGCGCGGTGCAGATGACCACGGCGCGGGCGCGGTCGTCGCGGGAACAAGGGAGAAGGAGAGGTCGGGGCCTCACCGCGGGGCCGTAGGACAGTGGCAGCGGTGCTCGGGGAGGAGGACGGGGACGGCCGCGTTTGACGAAGACGACGACGACGATGGAGCCCAGCGAGGAGGAGATGAGGAGGAGGAGGGCGACGCCGCTCCGCGAGGTGGGTCCGACAACGGCGGGGTCTAGCGGCGTCAGAGGCGGTGGGCGGTGGGCGACGCGGTCGGCCCGAGCGAAGGGCGGCGGGGTCGAAGACGAGGGGTGCCGGCGAGAGGCTTCGACACCGAGCGATGGGCGCCCCGATCTCGATCCAGATTCGAGGTAGAGGGGGGAGAGAGCGAGGTGGAGTGGGGGGTTGTGGGTGTCGGTCGGGTTGGGGATAAGGGGAGTGAGTGGTGGCCGTTTGGGCCGGCCTGGTCTGACGGAGCCGACTGGGCCAAGAGGCAGCGCCGGGCTCTGTGGGAAAAGGGGGTGACCTTTGCCTTTTTATTTGTTTTTTTATTTCTTTTCTATTTTATTACATTCATCAATTTATTTTAGTTTTGTAAAATATATTATTAGTACCTAAATTAGTTTTATGAATTACACCATGGCCACAAAAGTTTAAACCCCAAAATAAATTAGTTTAAAATTTTATAAAGTATAAAAGGTATTTAACTAAATGTTTTTGCTGCTGTTTTATTTATTCAAGAGCATTTAATTATTTTATAATAATGTGGTCTCTCCATCCTAATTACCTATGTAATATTTGGTTCACTCCGAACATTTTAGTTTTAATATTTGAAAAAAAATGTTTGCTTGATTTTGAATTTGAATTTAAATCAGTTTTAAACTAACGTGAGATTAGCAACAGTAATCGAGGTGACGTGGCATCATTAGCAGAGGGTTACTGTAGCTTAAATATCCGAATGTCACACAGAAGTTCATGATGTACATATTTTTTATTGATATTCATTGATAGTTTTGTGGGTTACCACCAATTAGCTATTGTTTTGGTCGTCGTCGATTTGATAAGCTGTTGTTTATGTCCAAAATTTTCTGAAATTTATATTTTAAGTTCTGTTCGAAACATATGTTCTTGTTGTTGTGCTACTGTTGAGCAGCTGCCGTGGGCCGGGCGACCGGCTGCCGGTTTTACATCTTCACTTTTACATCATCTATTAGTTACCTTTTTATATCTTTAATATATATTATTGGTGAGAGTTGCCTTTTTTAGAGATGTAAATTTTTACATCTTCAAATTTACATTATCTATTATTTATTGGAGATGCTCTTAGAGCAACTTTAACGGGTGACCCATTTCGTCCGTCTGCGTTCGTTTGGGTCGGCGCGGACAAAAGTGGCGGTTCAACGTGCCGACCCAAACTCAAATCGTGTTCGCCTGGCGTCCGCGCCGACCCATTTCCGGCCCAAAATTACGCTTGAAATGCGTCGGCGCGGACGCGCCGCGCGTCTCCTCGCCGTCCGCCGCGTCCCCACTTGGCGGCCACCCAATCGCCACCGGTCGTCTAAATTATGACGACCATCGACAGCGGGCCCACGCGTCAGCCAGTGGAAGCGTCCTTTCTTAACCACGCGTACGGCGGGGTCAGCCTCATCCACTTTTCTCGTCCACATCTGCCCTCCCCCCACCACTCTCTTTGCTTCCTCGCCGGCGACCGCAAACCCTAGCCATGGGCCTCTTCGACAGCAGCAATGGCAAGGGCAAAGGCACCCCCGGCGCCTCGTCCTCCCGTGCTCCCCTTCCCCCTTCTCCTCCTCCGACAGCGACGCGTTTTCGCCCTGGTCGCCGGCGCCTGCACATCCCGGTGCACCAAGCGCGGTGGCACTGGGAGTACAAGCAGCCATTGTCATACCCGATGTCACGCTGCCGCACCATTGGCATCTGGATCCACAGCGGATCCCGGTGCTGGCAGTTCCTCGTACACAACGGGCGCACGACGACGAGGTGCGCAGGCGCCGCGCGCAGCTCACGCCAGAGCAGCGTCGGCTGCCAGAGTACGTCGCCGACTCCCCCAACTGGGAGGCGTGGTTCGCCCTCGAACACGAGGAGCAACGGTGCTCGGGTGTCGACGCCGTCCCGCCGCCGTTCCCACCGCAGCCCCCGCAGGTAGAGCCAGAGGACATGGAGGCGGAGGCGGAGTACCATGACGCCCTCGAGGAGGCCCTGCAGCACGCGCTGGAGGCTAGCCGCCTCGAGGAGGACGCGCACTGGGATGAGCTGGAGCAAGCCCTTGCCCTGTCGGCAGCGGTGGACTCTGTCCACACCCCGCTCTTCGTGCCGCCACCGCCACCGTCGCCGCCCGTCCAGCCCAAGCCGGAGCCGGAGCCGGAGCCGACGCGTAAGCGCTGCCCGCCTCCACCCACTTGGCCGGAGGAGGCCTACTCGTGGACGGGTCAGTACCGCAAGTGGGTGAGCGCGCCTCCCGTCCACTTCGTCGCGACGCCGGAGGAGGAGGCGGCCCACCTCGAGCGATGGAAGGAGCACTGGCTCCGCCAGGAGCAGGCCGACGGCGAGGAGCAAATGCGCTACGACGCCATGCTCCAATGCGACGCGGAGGCGCTCCGGCTCGAGGAGGAGGAGGAGGAGCGCGCGCGCGGGGCTTGCCGCAATGCCGCCGCCCCAGCAGACGCCGGAGGAAGCGTACCAGGTGGCATTCGGATGGGCTGGCCCTGCTCCGGTCTTCATCGACCTCATCGACGACGGCGGCGTCAACGGCAAGGGCAAGAGCAAGGCCGACGACGTCTAGGGCAGCGTGTCGGGCGGGCGCAGACTTTTTTTTAATGTTTATTAGATTTAGGTGGACTTTGCCGGCGTTTGATCGGCCACTTTATGTTTATTTATGTTTATTTCGTGCAACTTATTTTTTTCCACGACGGCACATTTGTGTTGGCCTCTCCGTTAGACGGTCAAGTCGACTCATTTTAAAATACGGATGCGCACATTCGCCTGATCGATCCAAACGGACAAAAAACTGACAAAGCGTGCGTCCGTTTAAGTCCCCCGTTGGAGTTTCTCTTAGTTTGAATCAAAATCTGAAGAGAACCCACGAAAGAGCAGGCCTTTTTTTTTGAAACTCGAAAGAGCAGGCCTTGATAAGTTGAAGTTGAGCCAAGTCACAACAGTTTTCCATCCTGGGCTAGTCTCGGTTACTGGCGGCAACGAGTGGAAAGCAGATATCCGGGGCATGTCTCGTAACTCGGAGACACTGGCTGCGTCTGTTTCCACCATTATTAAATATCATTGTGCGCATGCAAATTATTTTATAATCATGGGAGTATGTTACCACTCCTTGAAGTTGGAGTAAGAAAACAGGGTGGGTCCTCAGCCCCAGGCTGAACATGGCGACAGTGCTTCTTGGCTCTTGCATGGTCAACATCTGGTCAAGGAAGCAAAATCATCACCTCACCTCGCCTGTTCAATCAACAGGGAATCCACTTCCAGTGATCCTCGCCATACGGAACATCTCATCTACAACCAAATCACTCAGGCCTTTTTGGTTCATAAGATAGTATTATCGTAGAAATAGGAATTTTGTAGGAAATGAAATGACATATATTTTAAATTCTATGAATAGGAATAGGAAACAAGATGTCATTTGGTTGACATCATTTTTTTTCATTAAGTCTAGGCTCATTTTTATTTTCCTATAAAATGTGGAGGATAGGAACTAATTCTATATAGGAATAGAAATCCATTCCTATGAACCAAAAGGCTAAGAAAAAAATCCTATAAGAATCCTATCCTCTAGAATTCCTATGAAATTCCTCCAAACCAAAGGAGACCTCAAATGGGAGAGGATTCGGGGCACGCAAGTCCCGCCCGTGCTTTTATTTTGTGACTTTCAATTTTTATTTTTTTATATCTTTTGAATAAAAAGTTTAAATTAATTTCTGGTTTTATGCCGTGTTTCTCGTAACTCAGGTTTTTAAATAATAAATTTTTTTGAAAAATAAATAATAAATATTAAGATTCAACTCTTCAAACTTAATATGAGCAACCGGTAAAATTACGATTTTTTTGTGCCTGCGACCGACCAAAAAGTGTCTTAAAATTTTATTACTCCCTCCATTCCACAATGTAGTGCTTCCTCTATCCCCGTGCTTCAACTTTGACCGTAAATTTAATTACCAAGACCGATTGCGGCGGGAGCAAAAATTATATCAGTGAATTCGTATTCGAAAGAAGTTTTTAATTATGTAATTTTTTTCTCCCGCTGCAATCGGTCTTGTTCGTTAAATTTGTGGTCAAAGTTCGACCTCGGAAAGCACGGGCGCACTATATTTTGGAATGGAGGGAGTATAAAATTAGGTACGAGCCATCGAGAAAATCACAAGTTTTAGTTGGTAAGTTCAAATGACTGAAATTTAAAATTTACCGTGTATTTAATATGTCCTTATGCGGGATCCAACTACTTTATAAATCGCGAGGCAATCAAGCAGCCGGGCAGGGTTTGGTAGGTACGTAGCCCCATACCTCTGTGCCCCTACGAGTTTTCGTCCCTCAAACTGTTCCTTTATTGTTCAAGTAGAGAAGCCCCGTCAGTGTTCGGACACAAATTTACCATTCAATCAGACCTTTAATAGCCGTCCCAATGTTTAGGATGTTCGCACCCTCAAACCTAACCCATATGTGTTTTAAAAAAAAAATCTAAACCCATATGTAAGGCGGTCAGGACGTGCCTGAACGTGGCCGCCACGTCGGACTGGCCCAATCTGGCGCAGTCCGATCCCACATATACCCCACCCGAACCAAACTCTAGTCCATACTCCACACACTTGACCGCCCCACTCTGCTTCCCTGCCGTGTTCTTCCCGTCCCGTCTCCTCCTACCATGGCCAACTCTGGCAGCGGATTCGACAACAAGTCCGACCCTGTTGAATGGGAGGTGCTCCTTAAGGAGGGATCTAGCTCCGCCTCGGACGACAAGTAGCTCGCCTTCCATCGGCTGCAGATGGACAGGTGCAAAAACTCAAGCTCCATGATGCTCGCACCTCCAACCCCTGCTCCTAATGGACAACACTGGGTGCTCGTGTTGCACCGCCAACCCTATGCCCACCGCGGCTACCCGCGTCGAAGGTGCGGGCCGCTCGCCGCACGAGGTAGAGGGCGGCACAAGCCATATCCAACCGGTTCGGTTATGGGTTGTGTCACGCCCGAGCCACTCCCGCCCACTGACTCTAACGACGATCTTCTCCACTACGTCATCCTCCACTCCTTCATGTCGGCGGAGACAGATGCCCCCCGTCGTCGACGACAAAATGCGAAGGTGGTCTGATTGCCAAGGAGAAGGCAGCTGCCGCGGAGAAAGCCGCCCACCTCGCGCCTCACGGCCCGATGTCAAGCCGGGATCCGTTCCTCTCCCTCATCCGACAACGGCACAACCACTGACGATGATGACGATTCCTCTCCGTCCACCGATGTGTACGTCGAAGACTACTACCGCTGCTCCAAAGACCGCAAGGGGAAGGGACCAGCGAGGAAAGTGTGAAATCCGGCACCCCCTAGCTCTAATTTATGTATCGTATGATAAACTTTTGTGAATATGCTATGCTATGTCCGATCTTTTGTGAACTTCGCACGCTATGTCCGGCTATAAATTGAACTCTGCTATGTCCAATCTGATCTATGCCATATTGAATTATCTATGTGCTATTTTGATCACGCCGCATGGGGTTGCATGGATTTAGAGGTTCGGATATAAGGGGGACGGCTGTGGACGTTGCCAAATGAGAGGTAACTGGACGCTATAGGGCCCAAATTAGGACATTTCAGTTGTAGATGTTCTTACACGAGTATTTTTTAGAGAAAAACTGTCACAGGGCTATTTCTTTTTCCAATGATGACAATATACATGTAGTTGCAGAGTAGCCGCGTCAAAAATTTGGTTTCTGTTGAAATCTGACTTAAATTTATGTCTCCATAATATTGTGCCTGAAATGCGTATATTCGGTACCTGCCGTGGTGATTAGAATTTCTGAAATTTCATCGGAAACAAGAGCCATTTTCTTGTGTGGTGAATACGTGTCTCATTTATATCAATAATGATCATAGTACAAGCCATGTAAACACAAAGATGCACTGGACCATATATATATCCTTTTTTTTTGCGGGCTAGGACTGTATATATCATGCTAGTACAAGCATTCTTATACTTTAATCATAACTGAAGACGCAGACAGTGCCTTTGAGCTAGCCCATGTTCAGAAAGGCTTCGCGCATGGCTCGGTACCTGGGTTTCAGCCTCTCCACTGGCGGCGGGTGATCCTTCACCGGCGGCGAGTCCAAGAACCGCCCCATCCACGCCGACAGAGACGGGAACCTCTCCTCGGTGACCATCCTCACGCCGATGATCTCCTCGTACATCGGGATCACGTACGCCAACGCGCCGAGCGACAGGTCGACGAGCCCGACGCTCTCCCCGGCGAAGAAATCCTTGCCGCCGAGGGCGAGCAAGTCCTCCAGGACCTGCAGCTGCTCCACGGCGGCCCCCAGCGCGGCCTTCTGGCCCTCGCCTGGCGCCGCCGTGAACCACTTCCAGATCGGCGGCGAGAGCTGCATGTGGTAATATATTGCTCAGTCAGATCGTATCATCTGTGACGAACTAACCGAGTTGGATCGAACTTGGGAACAGAGGAAAGAGAACCGCTGCGCTGACCTTGTCGTGCACGAACCTCATCCAGAAGCGGGCCATGGCGCGCTCGTGGGGGTCGTCGGGGAGGATGCGGCCGCCGCGGTAGCTCCACGCCTCGTCGACGAACTCGACGATGACGTCGGACTCCGCCACCGGTTTGCCGCGGTAGAGCAGCACGGGGACCTTCTTGTGCACGGGGTTGTGCTCCAGGAGGTCGTCGCTCTTGTTCCTCAGGTCCTCCTCCACGTACTCGTACTCCACGCCCTTGATGCTGAGAGCCCATTTTACCTTGAGGACGTAGGGGCTCGCCCACATGCCGAAAAGCTTCACCTTCTCCGGCGCTTCCTCTTGATGATCATCCATGGCGATGATGGCTTTCTAATCTAATGATCCGTTTGGCCAGTTTGCTGAATTTGTAGTGTTTTCTTGTGGCGGAGATATTTTGATGGCTCCAGTGTTTGATTAGTCAGGTCCGGTGGCTTGACTTGGGACTGAGCAGTCTGGACGATCGACGTTGCTTCCTTCGTTTTCACAGTTAATGAAAGGCGCAGCCAATTCAAGCATGAAGAAGACCTGCAATGCCCGATCACCTTTTTTTTCTTTGGGCCTGCTTCAGCCGACAGATCTTTTCAAAAAATCTGCCGCCTCGGTAGCCGTTAGATCTGACGCCATCATCGTCTTCAGCATTGTAACAAATGTAGTATTGCAGAGCTCTTTGCAATAGAGCTCATGTTGCAGAAACCATTTGAAATATAGATGATGTTGCAGATTTTTTTCGGCTTCACATTTTTGCAACATGGGTGTCCTTGCGGAAGGAAATTTTGCAGCACAAATGATCTTGCCAAAAAAATTTGCAATGGAAATGATGTTGCAGAAACGCCGCCATCGTTCGTCGTCGCCCCTTGCAACCCGGTCGTCGCAATTGCAACAGGGAGGCGACCGGTGATGGTCGAAAACGTCATGGAGGAGGTCAGCTGCAGCCGTGCCAAGCTCAGGCGCACCACACGGCCGACGGTAGTAGTGGAGGCGAGCGGCCGAAGGACGGTGGTGGTGGCCGGAGTTCATGGTTGGTTGCGAACACGAGAAGAAGAGAGGTGGAGGGGGCAGGGAACAGGGTGCAACGATGGACGCAGGCCTCGCCGACGACGGCACTCCCAGCGATCGGCCGGATGGAATCGGGCGATGAGGCATCGTGGGAAACGTTGTGTTGACATTGTTTAGTGTTTGAGACCTGTATTATGTCTGATATACCTGTATTGCAACAATTGCAACAAGGGCCGTATTGCAGAAGTTAGCCTATGGTGTGGGTTGCTAAGTATCGTCTGATCAAACGGTGGTGGAGGTGGTGCAGGGGGTGGACGCCCGCGCTATTATCAGTCGGGTGGAACGTAGCGTTTCTGTTTTTTTTTAAGTTACTCCTTCCGATCCCGTATTAATTCATGCTGCTTTAGTATAAAAATACACTAAGACAACATCAATTAATATGAATTGGAGGGAGTAATATATCAATTCAAGCTCATTCACCCAACATATAATACAGTTCTAGAATTTTATCCTTCAGCTTCTTCAGTCTCTTGCATGGCTGATCGATTTTATTGTTTTTGTGATCAGAGTCATGGCTGTCGATTTCATTAATGAAATCAAATCTACAATGTTCGCACCACGTTTAGGACTGCAGCGTCGGCCCACAGAGATCATTTCCGATGTGTTGTTCAGCATTAATCAAATCCAATCTCCAGTAACAAACAATGTACAATGGGGTACGTATGCGGACTTTTCCCTGTCCTTATTTCTTCAGTTGTAGGATTATCTTTACACCAACACCAAGCACAACCATGGGTCAAGCGAAACACTCCCTTACACCAGTTTGTCACCAGCATCCCGCATCACATCTCGTCTCGAGGTTCTTTGGTGGCCGATGACAGCGAGCACTCAGCCTCAACTACCAAATCCTTGAGGACTCCTCGGCATGGATCACCAAACACATCATTCGAAACACTGATTGCGCATTCGTTGTTGCCCACGCACGCCTGGAAACGAGGAAAATAATAAGTGTTATGACATCTGGTAGATATTCAGATTTGCATCAAGTTAGTGAACAGAGTTCATGCATCTGTTCCTTATCTAACAGACTGAATAAATAAACATATAGTGTAATCACCGACTTGCTCGGAGTCTCTTCTCTCATTTTCGGGATCAAGTTTAGCCTTGCGTTGTTCAGAAACCACGGTAAATTAACCCCTCCAAATCTTTCATTTTTCTTCTTTATTAAGAATTTTGCAAACACTGATTGATGCACATGAGCGTGGGAAACTAAAAAGGTGCTTTCGCATCCGTCCATTAGAATTTTGCTAACACTTTTTATGATTGATGCACATGAGCGTGTGAAATTAAAAAGGTGCTCTCGCATTCGTCCATTTAGTATCAGAAGAAATTTACTAGGTTTAGCAGTCGTGACTTGTCAGCTTACCTCTGATACCAAGGCAAGAGTACTCGAAGCATGGCACTTTACTTCGGAGAAATTCTGGCAACCACCTGATGGAGTTCCGTAGCTCGCAAATGTAATCTTAGTGATCAAATGCCCATCATCACACCGTAAGCGCAGTTCTGGTGCTATAGTATCAACCAAGACACGACCACTGGTAAGGCGTGACCAAGCAGAAAGGGGAGGATAATAACTTTCTGATATCCTTGAGCAGATTGTTTTGGTATAATGAACCTCCAGTGATATCTTTGAAGGGTCACCCCCTGTTTCTTCAAACAATACCAGAAGATTGTCCGACTCCTGCAGCCATTCTCGTGGTATGTGGTACCTGGTTGGAAATAACAAGGTTTGAGAATATAAAAAATGGTTATGTGACAGTAAAAGGCTAGTTTTCCAAACAAAAAAACACATTGAAATAAAAAAATACACATTAATCTTATCAAATGAATGCAATCATAAGAATTTAGAGTAGACTAGTCACATTCCATCAGTAGGGGCTATGGAAGGATCTACTACTGGCACAAGCCTAATCACTGTAAGCAGATAAAATAAACGATGATGTTCTTCTCTGTTGAGAGGGTCGCCCCATTATGTAGTAGATAAAATAACCAGCTTGTGGAGCAGTAACCTTTTCAATTGACTCCCAGGAGACCTTGGGCGCCACGCTCACCAGTAACCCCGGAACACAAATTTCGTCACAGTTTTCTTTTGTGTGGATAAAATCTCGTCACAGTTGAAGCAAAGACCCTGACGATGACGTTCTGCCAACTCAGCTGGGGTGAGGTGCCAAACTTGCCATGGTGCCGAGCTACATGAGGCGCAAAACAGTTGCTAGTGGTGCTAGGGGGGAAGGCGTCGGAGTTGTGTTTACTGCAGGAGGAGTGGAGGGGCACAAGGGTCCCGTGGGTCCAGAAGGCTAGTGTGGTGATGTCGATGGAGGGAAATGCCTCTCGTGACGGACCTTGGGAAAGGAGGTGGCGTTGTGGAGGTCGGATGGTTACTGAAGCTCGACATCGACGCGAACACCCTCGGGCAGCCCTGCTGTGTACAGAATTGCTGGGACGGGATTTGTCGGTGAGTAAGTGTACCCACTCGGAGGAGGATCGCATACAGGCGTATCCTGACCATATCACCGGCCCAAGCGTCCAAGGGAACTACATTTCAGTACAAATTGAATGGTATAAGTTTTGTGATACATAAACCATGTTTTCTTGGTCAAATTGATGGTCAACGCCGAATCTCAAAATACATGCACGGTATGTAAATAGGGATGGAGGGAGTTTATTTTATGTAACTAAAAATATGATGAAATTCCTTGACTAGTCCTATGTCTATCAATATTGTATCATCACTTTAGAGTTCCAGTTTGTGGCTTATCTGCATGTAATGCTTACACTACAGATATGATAAATATAGACATAAAGAATAGACAAATATAGAAGAGAAACCCGGCACCATGCAATGAATTATACTAAAATCTTAATACCAGCTTTGGGTCGGCATTCCACAGTTTGATTGACATTTGCTCTCACTATACGCTCCCGGGTAGTTGCATGAAGATGAGCACCCAGATTCTGGCGCTACTAGTGACCAGTAGCGCCCAATTAGATGCCCATTCACCCAAGCCTGGCCCTTCCCCATGCTCCCAAGATAGATGGCGACAGGGTCGGTACCTTTAGGGGCATCAAACATAGTCTGCATATAGAAAACAGTAGTTAAGAGACAACCAATGTGCAGATTGCATGATCTTGCAGTAAAATCTGAAAATAAATTTGATGGATTAGATAAAGATTGGCTTGACCTGGGTAGGTAAAAGTTATATCAAAGACATGTCCATGCTAGCGCTAGAAATGATGGAAAGCACTAAAGGAACTAATACAATACCTCAGCCGTATATAATGGCAAGTTTATGGAGGTGAAAGTCAACTTACCTTGTACCATGTAAAGGGTGACAGTATATCGTCAATCTGCATGCCACTCCACTCAGCACATGCCTGCTTCTCAGGAGCATAAATCATAGAAAACTCACCTTTCAGCCCCACCTGCATTTCAAATATACATCTTAATGTGCATGGTATGCTCAAATCAGGATAAAATATTTTAAGTCCATGGCAACTCCAGAAGCTTACCTGGAACAATACTAGGTAAAGAACACATGGTGAGAGATACTGTATGCAACATTTCCTTTGGTGGAGAACAAAACATGGAAGAACCGTAGCAGTTTCACTACCAAATTAAGCTGTAATTTTTTGGCTATATTTTCAGTAGTTAACCAGTAAATTCGGTCTAACGATATAGATGGTTTTGGACTACTTGTCATGTGTGTCAGAAGAATACTAGTACAGTATTCTAGTACCTTTAACAATCTAGTACCTTGTCATGTGCGTCATGTAGGTTGTCAAACTATTTTCGGAGTCTCACGAGGCCCTGTAACTTTAAAGATCGTCATCTGGATCCCGGAAGTGCATTCTAGCACCTAGCATGAGTAATTGCACTTCCGGGACACAGATGATGATTAAAGTTCCAGGACCTAAGGGAGACCCTGAAAATAGCACCTATGATACTCAATGCAAAGTCTGCACGCCTGCATCAAAGTGTGAACAAGGTAGAAGTGTGGCTGAAAATTCCAATGCTTTACCTGATATGTCCAAACGGAATGAGTCAGGTCAATGTCCCCATTTGGCAATCCAGTGAGTTTTACTTGCCCTCTAAATCCAGCTCCATCCTTCTCCAAGAAAGCACCATAATTCTTTGCGATTGCCCAAGACAATATGAGACATCAAATAATGTGTCACGTTTTGTGCGTGATGATCATACGTGCATATATAACAGAACAAAAACATACAGCTAGCTAAATGAAGATGATAGCATCACATGCATGCACAGCATACAAGTAGCTCACTTCAATGTAACTGAATTTCTTTCACCCATTATACCTTCAATCCCACAGTTTAAACATGGGTATAATATGAGAACAAAAAATAAGTTCTGCGGTAGAGGAGCCCCATGGAATTGTCATTAAGGTAGAAATGACCATGAGACACCAGAATTCGTTCCTAATGGGAGTTGAACCCTAGTCGGGAAGGACACACCACAAACTTAACCAAGAAAGCATAAGCCTGATTGCTGGACTAAGTGATATAGTTGCTAATTATTAATTACAGGTGAGTGCACAGATGTTTTGAGGCAATAACTATGTACGCCTGATCTCTCAAATGCTATAAATAATATTATTTAGCTAAAAAAGGCATCATAAAATTACGAAATACCTGCAAGCCAACAATTTCTGACAACAATGTCAGCTTATTAAGACCTTGAACAAATTGAACCGGTTGCTTCAGTGATACCCAGTGACCAACTTGACTACCTTCATATTGAAAGATTCCATTATGAACAAATGAATCTTTCATCTATGCATTGGCACAAAATCATCAACACCAGAGCATGTCATACTATGTTTCAAAAAATATATCGGACAAGTTGCTTGTAGATAACCAAGACCAAAGTTTTTTACCAGCGATAATCTGTGTTGTACTACACAAATATATTTATATATTTATAGAATGAAATCTTGAAACAGGTGGTTCAACTATTTAAAGCATATAACAAGTACTAACTAATGTTGAACTGCACCGATGTTACACAGTTCTTAAATGGGGTTGGCAAAATTAAACAACAAAAACATCTCAATTTGAATTCATAAACACGTTTACTTGAAATAGTGGTCCATTACCACCACAATTAGGAATTGAATAATTGACCATTACCACCAAGGAACTAACGACTATGATCTAGTGTAGGATACATTTTTTCCACATAAACAGGATGTCAGCAAATAAGTAATCATTTTTATGTAGATTGATAGTCCCAAATAAATACCTGCAAGCTCTCCATTTACAAATACACGAGCTACATCACGAATTCGGTCTATTTTTAGTGCAGGAAGAACCCCTTTTGAACTCCAAAATCCAACATCCTCATCCGAAATGTTTACACTGTTAAATCCAAAAATGTATTTATATATTAAATCTTCTCAATATAAAGGGTGCATTATCAACAGAATCAGAATGTGAAGTACATGACAATCAAACTGCATACTGATCAAGCATTCTGAAGGCACAACAGATCTATTGCAACCCAATAGCTGATGCAGATGATCAAGCAAACCATATCACTTTGAAAATCTACAAACATGTAAATTTCCAGAAAAATGTATTAAGGTATTTCTCAATTCAATCAGCCTCCAAGGAGAGAACCCAGCCCAATCAGTCATTGGCTAACTAGAGAAGAGAATACTGGTAGTTTGTTCCCTACAGAATGTAAGCACACAAAATTATATATGCTCTAACAGCTTATATAGGTCAACATTCACCTGGTAGTATACCACAGGTAGTCAGATGTGTCCTTTGTTACATTCAAGTGCTCTAATATTCCCTGCGTAGCAAAGCTTTCACCACCCCATGTACCAATGATCTCTTTAGAAGTCCACCAAGTACTCGAGAAATAGGACCCATCAACCCCAGGTAATAAAAGACTAGGCTTATGTCTACTTGAATGACTTGGGGACCCATATTCAAACGTAAAAACAGAAGTTTGTGCACCAACCTGAAATATAACAAGTAAACAGTTAAGAAGAACCACAAATGTAAAATAAAAAATAAAAAAAATCAGTGACATCTACCCAGCATGTTGATGTGGAACATCTAATTCAGATCCAAACGATTACAGCCATCCATATGTTCTAACATGACTGTAAACATGGAAATGCATGAATAATCAAATAAAGTAAGTCTGATACAAAGGTTAGACATTCGATGACAAAAATAAGTTCACCCAAGTAGTTTCTAAACTTCTGAAAATAATTACTGGGGCTCGAACCTAGAAACTCTCATGTTTAACAATTTGGTATCTTTGTGGTCCTGAGGACAGGTGAGATTGCGGGGTTATCCTTGTGTGCGTACATGAGATCCCAGTAATCCTGAGAATAATTACAGAACTATTAATTATGCATGTTTTGTCATGAACCAGGAACAGCCTCCAGCTGAATACAGAAACTATGTTCGACCGCACTTCTAGAGACACCTCTGCTTGCATGGCCACCTGATGCGGCAGCCATGCCTGCTCAGCCTGCCTAAGCTGCAGTTGATGTAACCTGTTTCAGTTTCCTGTTTCTCAGTTTTTGGCTCCTGTTTTTTCCTTTTAGCCTTCATTTTGGTGCCCTGTACATGTTCTAAATGTTTCCACTATTTCCACTATTTTCGCAGTCTTCTTCTAATACAATATGACATGCATTCAGATGCTACTAGATAAAGCAAACATTGTGCTCATACATAGGAAAGAAATAATATGCACAGTTATAGATTACTCACGTGAGCAGTATTGAAAGCTACATTCTCACAGTCTGGTAGTATGCTCACAGACCATGGTGGCAGATTATAAGATTTACCAAAGATCCAGACTGATGCATATTTATGCTCATCAATATTGGCAAGAAAAGCGGAGCAAATCAGTCCATTTCCTGTCATGCTTCTGTTTGTTTGAACTTTTCCATTGGAATATACATGTGCCTGAATTAAACAAGAGTGTAAGCAAAGTATTAAGAGATAATTGCATTGGAGATACGTGAACTTGGTGCACGCGAACACTTAAACTAATCTGTCCACTGCAGCGTGCAGCATGTCAAATTGCACATGTGTACAAACTCCTGTCCCTCTTTCAGGCCTGTAAATAACCAAATACCCACCTGAGCTGTGTATGATTCGTACCAATAGCAACCCAGATGCTAATTGACACCCTAAGGGCCAAACCCATCTCTTCAAAATTCCCTTCTTCAGGACTCCAGTGCCCGAATTACCCTCTCTGCTCTCATGACCTGGGGGCG